>NC_092204.1:58834409-58879295 GCF_043381705.1 Parasteatoda tepidariorum
TTATCGGATGAAAATATATAAGACTGGACGATTATAAATAAAGTGAAGAAATAAACCGTAAAGACTGTATGCTGGTCAAGGAGTTGGCCTCGCACTAGAAAAATACTGAGTTCGAGTCCTGCTTCTAGCATGGATGTAATTTTTTCTCTCCGAACTATTCCTCTTTCTGATGTTTTTTAGGAGACATTAACCCATCTGTATGCACTCGAAAAAAGGATTGTTGTGGAAGTTAGATACAGTGGGCACAACGAGTTTCTTGTTTTTCGAAAAAAAATCGCGTGATAAAATATTTCTTTACTGTAGACGAATTTTATGAAGTGACTTGAAGTAGTTATTTCGGCACTTTGACGAAATGTTTGCTCTGAGCATATACCAAGATACGGTTTCGTCAAAAAGGAAGAAAGTTTCATGATTTTATAGTATTCATTTTTTATTGTGTAGTTTTAAAATGAATAGGTATTAAAAACAAATAGATTTCCTACTGTTTTCCTAGTTGTAATATATTTTTGAAAACAAAGAAGCTATCATTTATGGAACCAGTGACGTAATCATTTGGAAAAAGTTACTTTGTATTCATATATGTTATCTTACAGTAACATATTACCTCACAAATACTTTTATATCATTGAAAAAATACACTTTGAAATGAAAGTAAATACAATTTATATAAATGATTCTGCCAGAATGTCTTTAACATCTATCTTAAATGTTCTAGAATAAGTAGTCAAGATCTAAGGAATTATTTACTTTGCTTTTTAAGTAATTTAACATGAAAAGAGAACATTTGCTTTCAACTTTTTTTTCGTTAAAAAGAATAAATTCGGAATAAAAATAACTAACTACTTTTACCCAGAAGGGAAGGTACTCCACCGGGTTATAGGGATCATAAAAGCTTTCAGAGTGGGTTGCAGCAAAAATATGTTGAAAGCATTTTCGAAAACAAAATTAAGAAGCGTGTCGGTTTTTTGTTGTTGTTGTAAGAAGTTTAAATCTCTTGAGTATTTTCATCGTTAAAATTCCTTAGTCGAATGGAATATACTTTTAGAAATAAACTTTTTATTTCTTTTCTCTACGACTACGAAATTGGATTCGATTTAAAAATGTAACCACCGTCGAATTTTAGAGTTTTATAAAACTTTTTTTTCCCATCTTTTTATGCACTGAATACTTTTAGAAACCTATCATTTGCAAATAATATTACCTTTACTAAAATATTCTTAAAAGCTGGATTTTTAATAGTTCTTTAGAATCCTTTAGAAAGATAGTATATCTTTGAATATTATAAATCGAATTCAAATTTCTCTACCGTGATTGTTTTTGAATATTCATAATATTTCATTATTTATAATTACTTTTTTAAATTACATAACCCAAAATCCTCTAAAATGTTTTTTTAAAATAATGATCATATTTTTAAAAAATAGTACATGATACCGATTTACTTTCTTTATAATATTAATGTTCTTAAAAGCTTAATTTTGAATCGCCGTGAAGAATCTTATAAAAAATAGAGTATCTTAAATAGAGCATAGTGTAAAACTATAAATCGAATTTAAATTTCTGTGCAGTGATTTTTTTAAACATGTATAATATTGTATTATTTTTAATTACTTTTTACATGGCATAGCTCAGAATATAATAAAGTTTTTAACTTTAAATACTTTTTCATATATCTGAAGAAATAATATGTAATTTGTTTCTTAATTTCAGGCATCCATGATGATTTCAAATTTATATGACTTAATTATCTTTTATGTTATGTAGGAAAAATATCTTTAAACTCTGCATATTAAATGGTTTTCAATGTATATCTAGAAATATTACATGAGTAGTTCTGCATACAAGATCTTTTTTTTAAGAATTGCATTGACTTTAACAATTTAATATTGTTTAAGAATATAATTTTTATTAAGTCAGCAAACATATCTAAAACAGTTTGATTTTAAGTGTTTTCCCCCTTTGTTTTGATAAATACTGAATGAGTTGTTCAGTAGGTTTTGTTAAGAAAAATTTAAACCTTTTTTGCACACCTTAATATTATATATTTTTTTACTTTTTTATGCATAAAAACATATCTGGTACTTTTTAAAATTTTTTATTGCCGTTAACAATCTAATATTATAAAAACGTGTCCTTTTTGTCATGCATGGAAATTTATCTAAAACACCTTGATTTTAAAGAATCTTTCATACATCTACAATGAAAAGAAAAACATTCCATTAAGGTTATTATATTTGTATGTTAAAAGTGGTAATTTTGGTTATTAGACAAAAATATACGGAATTTAAATCATTTGTCTGGTAATTTTTCCGCTGATTATGGTAACGGTTTAAAGGAAAAGTTTAGTTCTTGTTAACACACATTCAGTATAAATTCAAAATTGAAAAATAAATTTAACCAAATAAATAGTTTTTATGCCAGACTGTTGCATGGTACCCCTAAAAAATTACCATAATGTTAAGAACTTTCACTCATTTTACTGATTGTTGGGTAATTTTAACCCTTTGATGTCTATGCCTTAGACTAAATAGAATGGTAATAATCTGCTATGGTTTATCTAAAATGGTGGTATATTTAAATAATTGATAAGAGTTAGATATATAATATATATTCCTAATATATTTCTCAATTATGAATTCCTTATGAATACTCATTTCGAAACCTAAAACAATTATTCAGTAAAAAATAGAAGTTATAAGATAAAAAGATTATTTAGTTTGAATATTTTTTTGGAAAGACACTTTAATGCGTGTTTGGTTAACGGAAGTTGCAATAATCAATCATGTTGTAAGTCTTGTGAAAAATTCAATGTTATCTCCTTTGACAAATGTTTTCCAATAGTCATTAATTATAAGTGACATTTTTTACTACTTTAAAAGAGAAATTGTTTATTTTGGTGTTTTTTAAACAAAATCTCGTTTTAAACACTTTCACTTCTCGTTAGTTCAAAATTATATTTGTTTCAAAAGCTTCACTCGAAGATTATTTAAAACAAATGTTTAAAACACTTTTTTAAAATTCCCCGAAAGGAAAATAAACTTGTTCATATCTATGCATAATTATCTTTTTCTTTTATCGGATGAAACGAAAATAAAGATTGTTGTTTTATTAGTTTTCTTTGTTACTGCACACATTTATAAAAACTATTTATTTATTGACTAATGCAATATCTTTCAATACGAAAAACCAAAAAAATTGGAATATTTTAAATAAATAATGTATAATAGATTCATTTTTAACCTCAAGTTTGAATAATAGTTAAAGAATAATTGGTTTCAATAATAAATGTTTTAAAAACTTTTATTATTGACGTTTTCAAAAATAATAAAATTTGCGAGTTAAGCATTGGTTTAATTAAATTTTTCCCTTATTCATGTGAAAAAATGTTATGCACTTTCAAAATTTGTGAAAAAAAAAAACTTTTAGCAAATTAAACAAACTACCAAAATGCTTTGTAGAGAACTTAATAATTTATAATTTCTTAAGAGTGAATGAAAATTGAAATTATAGTTTCTGAGTTATCCTTGAGGCGAAATTGAAAGAAAAATATATCCAACAAAATAAACTTGATGTTAAATACTTACAGGGAGAAAATAAAATTCTGGTAAAATTATCGTACTGCATGGTAAAGACATTTCTGTCCATGAAAACCAAAATATACGGTATTTAAACCATTCGTTTGGTAATGTTTACGTTCAAATGGTTACTGTTTACCAGAAAATCTGGGTCTTAAGATTATATTACCACAAATTTAAAAAATTCAAAACTAAAAAGTAAATGTGATCGAAGAAATGGTTTTTGTGCTAGGCTCATAAGTATCATGATAAAATTACCAAATTTTACTACATTTACCAAATTTTATCACATATTATAAAAACATATTCATTGTTAATTTTATCCAAAACTATACTAAAGAGTTTTTTTAAAAATTACTAAGAATTTTGGTTTTCCCATAAAGCCAAACACGGTAAATTCTACCATAATCTGTTAGTTTTGAACATAGAGTATTTTCCCCTTAGAGCATGTATTGCGTTTCAAAGTAACGACTTCAAGCTAAAAATTTTGAAAAATCATTTTAAAATATGATTTTATGCATTACGCTTCAGCCAATGGGAAAAAAATCTACATTTTGGAAAAATTCAGTGTAATAACTCCCTTTAGTCAGTTTCAATGTTATATTCAGTTATTTTTTTCAGAAAGATATAATTATCAACGCAAAGTAAAGATAACATCGCAGATATATGCGCTTTCATGCAAGTAATAACTAAAATTTTACAGTGAGTTTTACTGAATTTTTCTACACTCATATTTTTTTAATAACAGCAACAATGCTATTTGAACATGAATTGATTGTCTTAATTAATTGGCGAGAATTTGATTGATCGTAATTATATTTGAGTTAATTACTACTGTAAAATTTAAAATTAAAACCAAGAAAAATGGAGGAAATTAAAAGTAATAATACAAATATTATCATTATATATTTTCATTTATCTTTCAAAAATGTATCTGTTGGCAAGATTAATTAGTAGGATTTATAATGACATTTATAGCCTGCTAATACATTGACTTACCTTCTAATATTTAGAAATGATTTTTATCATATTAATCCATATACATAAATTAATAAGTTTATTCTCCAACGATGCATCGTTTCAGATGTACACAATGGTGAAAATGTGAGAGAATTTAGAACATAGATGTTAACTCAATCCGGTTTAAAGTAATGAATCTCCTTTTTATATTTGTTTGCGATTATTGATTACGAATAATTGGCGCACATTTGATAAGTCATTTGAATCTTCTTTGAATCAACCAATTTTTAAAAAAAAAACAGAAAAGCAAAATTTGAATAGTTTGTTCTACATTGCTCACTAGGACTTATTGAATTGATTTTTTAGTACATTGAAAAAAAAGAAGGTTTCTCAAAATTAAGCAAATATGTGTGAAAATAGCTCCAAAGCAAATATAGTCGAATTTCGAATACCCATATACTCATTAAAGAGATTGTAACATTCCTAAAATTGAAACAGAATATGATCATTTTTGAGCAAAATGCATAATCCGAAAAATCTTGACAAAATAACTTCTCACTAAACGTAGACAAATTAAAACTTTTTTAGTTTATAATGGTAAATTATTATTCAAATACAAAAATCGAATTTGATTAAAGTTTACAGCATTTAACCTTCATTTCAAACATATTTTACGAAACAAGGGATATCTTCAGATCGGTAATCAACACTTATGCTCAATGTTTATTTATAAATGAAGACAGGTGTTCACAATTCTTTCGATTTTGAGCGTGTCACTATATTGAAAAATGAGTGCATGGGATTTTGGAATTCGACTATACTTGTTTCAGTTCTACTTTGACACTTTTTTGCTCAATTTTGAGACACCCTAATTTACAGTGTAGTTTTTTAGTGATAAAAGAAGAAAAAAATGAAGCTGATTACACACGCACTTTTTCTCTAATTACTGTTGTTATTACATAAAGTAATTATTATTATTTAATCTCGTAATAACATGTTATCTTTTAAAACATAACCATTATGAAAATTTTCAGTGCAATTTATATTAGCACGTTTAGGCTATGAATATAATAGACTTACAGCTAAATATTTAGAGGTATTTTCTATCTTTTGTTCCCTAACATACATTAATGAGTTTTATAATTTTATAATTAAATTTTTCTGATGTACGCAAGTACAAATAAATGAGAGAATTTAAGAGGTCTCCGACAGGAATAGCCTGGTTGGCAGAGTGCTGGACTCGCTTTTGTGGGAACGGGAGTTCGAATCCTGCTGACCAAAGACTCCCAGTGCAGTAAATGGTGACTGGTGCACGTTAAATCTGTCGGGTCATAATGTACTTCATGCCTCTCATAACAAATCAATACCTCTGGGGGGGGGGTTCTGGATTGAAGATTGATCGTTCTTTGGTTCAGGTCAGCTTATAAACTGGTGTGGCAGAAGTGGAATTCTCAGTCAAAGATGGCATCCCTGGAAAACAAAAACAACAGCACCCCTTCTGCCTTAATGACAGACGACAAAAGCAACAACAAGAGGTCTCCACCACCACTATTTTGGATTTTAGGATAAATTTTTAACTTGCGTTTTCATCGTATTTTTTATATTTAATAAACTTTCGATGATTAGGTGTTATTTGAAAGCTAACTCCTTTGAAAAAAGGTAGAAATAAAGGTGTTGCTTTATTAGTTTAGGAGAAATAGAGATTGATAATTTTCAAAAATTCTGCAAATTTTTCCTTGTAACTTTAAAACAATAAAATGATGTGATTTACATTTTTGAGTTATTATTTTTATCATTGAGTTATTATTTGAATTATTGTTTTATTATATTGAGTTATTAATTCGGTTATTACTTTTAATTTCCCGTTTGTCAATTATTTTATTTTATTTAATTTAAGAAAAAAAAACCCGATTTGGATGACGCTGAAAAATTCATTTAACAATAATTGAACAAAAACAAATATGCTTACTCAAAAACAGACAAATGTATACTACTTAACTTCATTTATGAACTTGTGGATTGCAGAATTGCGATTGGGGGACGGCTGAGTAACAGATATCGAAAGATCAGAGTAAATATCTATTTTCAGTGTCTTTGTGAAAATCAAATAAAAAGTATTAAAATATTAAAAGCATATTTAGAAAGATCCCTCCCTGTCTCCACACCTCCGACAATTGAGTTATTTCGGGAAAGATATGCCCTTGCAGTGAATTCTTCTTCTTTCATTTCCGATTTCATACTTATTATAATTAATTGGTGATATGTAGAACCTTGGTGGCTTAAGGGATAGAGCTCTCGTCTTCCAATGATGTGAACCGGGTTCTAATCCTTGCGATGGTTGTTCGATATGAATTCCGCACCCGGCTCGCACCGACCACAGTGCTAACGTAAAATATCCTCAGTGGTAAGCGGATCATGGGTTAAAGTCCCCTTGCCATCAGGCTGGCCGTGGGGGAGTTTCGTGGTTTTTCTCTCCATGTAATGCAAATGCGAGTTAGTTCCATCAAAAATCCTGTACGAATGCAAATTTCTCTAAATACTTGGTCCAGGAATTCCCTTGTCTTCTGAATTGGGTTCAAAATTTCAAGGTTACAAAGTTGAACATTGGTAGTCGTGATTCCCAAATTGGTAAATTGGGTCGACTGTTGAATGAATAAAATAAAGGAAATTGGTGATATACCACCCTCCAATGAGTTAACCTATGTTCAAATACCAGCGTTGCTGTCGGTCTAACCATGGGTGCTTTTCGTGTTTTTCTCCCCGTGTAAAGCAAATGTTGGTTAGTTCATCGAAATATACGAAGGCTAATTTTCCCTATGATTGATCCAGGAGTTCGCTTGTCTTCTAGGTTGGGTTTTAAATTTACGGAGTTTAATATAATAATCGTAAACTCAGAATTGAGTTGAACGCTGATTATTATATAAAATAAAAGAATTAGTGTATGTTATATAAGTCATTTGGCGCAAATTTTTGTTGGAAAAATTCTCAAATGAACTCATGAGTCATTTTAAATTGTTTGTTTTTATTTTGTTCACTGGGATTCAGCTAACAGAATTTTTAATAGTTTTTAAATCTCAAAAATACAAAAAATGTGATACCAGAAATATTTGTCCTTTTTTTTTACGTTATTACAGTTTTTTAAATCTTCTTGCAATATTGCAAGAATTAATCTCTTGCTAAAATTTATCACTGAGATTCGGAATCATTTACTTATCCTACATGTGTCAAGACTTACTGTTAAGATATTTTTTATCAGCTTAAGTGTTAATTCTCATAAATGAATGAGTTTTATAATCCTACTATTAATCAACACTTTGGAAGTACACAATCACATAAATGAGAGGATACATAGGGAATAAATATTAACTCAATCTATCCTGAGACGGTAAATCCCTCTTTTTCATCTTGGGTTGGGAATTTGAAATCCATCTAATGGGGCTCAAACAACAACACTCTTCGAAATTACAATGTGGTGAGTACTCTTTGTATTCTTGTCACGTGATGAAATAAAAGAGAAAATTCTTTCCCAGGAATAAAAAAAAGAAGGAAAATGCAGAGATTTGATTCCAGAAAGTAGAAATCTCTGCGTCTCTTTCCAGAAGAATGAGGAAAACTAGTGAAACCTATTACAGTAATTTCTTAGAAAACGGGAAACGAAGGAGGTGATTTTTAGAAAAGCTTTTTAGAAGAATTATGTATTCTTTACCTGCAACCACAATCAGTTTATATCAGAATGAGATGATTAATTTAGATGGATTTCATAATGTGAGTAAATTGATAAAAAATTAAAGACGCTTTATGTTAGGGCTTTAAAACAATTTGCATACGAAAGTACATAGACTTAATTTAATATATAATGACTAAGCTATATTTAAATTAAAATAAATAAGTATTAACGTAGTCCATTTGCGAGACTATATTAATGGAAATGAATGCAGTGTAAAAGTACAAAATTTCTCGGCTCATTTATTTAATATTTTTATTTTTATTAAAACGTTTACTTTATATCCTGATATACTGTTATAGCTTAAAGCACTTTCCTCTCCCATTAAATAGGTATGCTTTATTAAAAATTAAATTCTTTTTTTTGGGTGTAATTTGAGCTCTATTTCAATACTTTTTTTAAAAAATAGAAGGGGGTTCTTTTGAAAATCAATCAATGAAATATCTAACCCTAAAGTATTTGAAGAAATTGATCCCTATCCACTAAATAATCTTAGTGTATTACCTCCACCTTTGTGAGTATTTGTCTACCTTAAAATAAAAATAAACGTTAGTAAAATGAAAATAATCAAGGTATGAAATAGTTTAAGTCATGATTCAATAGCTTAAAACTTACAAGTTATGATCTAATAGATACCAAATTTAATGTTTCAATAAGATAATGTAGTTATTCTCTTATTAAACCCAAAATGATGCATAACCATTGTAAAATTATCCTTTTAATAAACATTTGAGGTGTAGTTCAATATTTTGGAATACATGGAGAGGAAAACTACGAAAACCTCCCAAAACAAACAAAAAGAAACGTAAATAAAATGAAACTGATCTACGTTTGAAATAGTTTAAGTCATGTTTTAATTGCGTATAACTTTAGAAGCTTTGATACAGATACCAAATTAAAATTGTTTCCTTCAAACAGTGCATTTATTTTCTTAATAAGCCACAATTATTCACATCCAATGTAAAATTACCATTTTACTGAGTAAAGTTGGAATTAAACTGTTAAGCAATAATCTGATGATATGAATCTATAGTTTAGAGTTTGGTGGGAAAATGCACCTTTCGATTTCCGAATTCCATTTATGATTGGCGAATCGGAGTTGTATCAACATCCTTGGGGATTGATTTCTCCTTCTCAAATCTTGTTAACTGGGGAGCAATTATAGAGCATTAGTATAAATAATCAATGGAACTAGTTTTGCATTACCTCAAGACAATATTTGAATCTAGAATGGTACAATTTCTAATGAATATCATCACATCAGGGAATTTATATCCAAATAAACATGTTAGCCAATATAATATGCAGGGATTATGGTCTCATTTACAAATGCCAAATTTTAATTTTTCATAGTGCATTTGAATTATTTTTTAGTGCAATTACAAAAGTCAGTGTAGCATTTCTGATTTTAGTCTATGCGTTAAAGTTTATTTGAAATTATACAACTGCATATTATTAACCAGAAAAGTGTATTAGCTTATTAATACAGCTTTGTATCAAGCTGATGTATACAGAGGTGTTACACTGAGGAAAGGTGCCAAATATGCGATAGTTCTCTAATACACATAAACCTTATTTAATTGAAGAAAATGGTAGACTCAATCTAAAACAATTTAAAACACGTATGTAGGTCGTATGAAGATGAAATTTAGAGAAGAGAATCCTTCGATTGGCTGTAGTACAAACATAGATGCTGCTTAGAAAACTCTTCTATTAAGTTCTCAGTTGAAGTTTATTATTTTTAACCAGATGTCAGCGAATATTTTGTGCTTTATGTATTACTTTTATCATAAAAATGACTGTAAATAACCAGGGTCGAAATAATTTTAACTAGATTTTTAACTCTATGGTGTTCCATTTCTTACGCTACGTGTTCGTTAATAATGTGTGATAGCACACTTTGCCTAAAATAAGATACCATCTTATAATAAGAAATTAGGCTTTTTAATGCAAAATCTTATTAATATTTTTATGGGTTTTTGAAATCATGCAAATAAAAGGAAACGTAGTAAAAATAAATAGTATAAATAATATTAAGCATACGATTTTTTAAAAATTTTATTTCTTGAGGACAGTTCAACTGTTAACGTTCAAATTTTACATTTTGCCATATAAAATTAATTAATTTTGCCATAAAATTGGTAAAACAGTGTTTTTGTTTCGCTTTGAAAGCTCGTGAGATATAGAGAAATTCGCAACAAAGTAAAATTAACATCAAGGCATCCGAAATTTGAATCACTCTCCTGACCAAACTATTGGGAAAATATTTCCCAAATTACTGCTATTTACCATATTCTGAGGATAGGGAATCAATATCTGCCGTAAAAAAGGTATGTTTATTCAAAGAAAGTACATTTTCCTAATTGATTTCTTAACGTAAAATATAGTTTGCTACTAACTAATTAGCATATTAGAAGTTACCACCCCGAAACATTAAGAATGAGTCCCAGCATGTGAAACACCATTCATTAGAGGAAAAGTTATTCAAGTCCATTTTATTTGCACACTGTTCATTAACCATACTAATAACAGACATCATAAATATTATCAAATTTTAATTTTAATTAAAGAAAAGAATATCTCATATGAGGAAACTTTCTCTTATTAATACAGGAAGGCTGCATTATACTGTCATGTATTTACCTCAGAAGTTTAGATCGGCTTAAATCTGCCGCTTTTATATAAGTTCTTTAAGTATATTTATCGTTTTTACTACTGAAATTCAAATTTAAAATTATGGATACTGTAAGTATTCTCTGTGTAAATTATTTGAAGGTATAGACTATCTTTTACGGGATAGCACCTTCATTGTTTGCTCGGATATTTGATTTAAATAAATAGTGAAAACTATTGACTCTCAGTTTAGCTAACTCTTATAAAATTTCAAGCATATTTTTTATACACCTAAAGTAATTAGTATTTTAGTAATTTTGCTTACATCACTAAAAAGAAAATAATTCCCCATAATATATACACGTGTCTTGCAATAACAATTTTTACTGCAATGCATGCTTTGTGATTTCAAAACCTTCACATTATGACTTTTAAATTATTGCAAATGGAATATAGAAAACTGTATCAAAATCTAACAAATCATTATTACTGTGAATTACAATAATTGCAGTATTATGCAAAATTATAAGAGCAGTACTTAATCAATAGACGGCAGTTTTTGCATAGATTCTAAAAGCATACATTAAAGACAGTGAGTATGATGTACTTTTTTCGTACACAATACAATTTGCACTCACAAAATTTAGTAAATTGTATCTTAACATACAACAAAATCATATCCAAAGTAAAAATTTTATTCGTTTGGAAAATAAAGGAATTCTTAGTTTAAGTAAAAAAATTAAAATTTTGTAGAAATTTTTTTCTTTTGGAAAATAAATGAATTCTTAGTTTAAGTAAAAAAATTACAATTTTGTAAAATAAAAAAAAAATTACTAATCATAATTTTTTTTAAAAATTTATCACTCTAGTAGGAGGAATCTTCTTTATAAAATTAAAATTAACTGATTCAAAAATAACTGATGATTTGAGATTTTATGTAAAGAAAAACAAAAAGACATANCCAATAGGGGCACATGTGAACAATTGAAGTCATTTTTCTAAAATATTATAAAGTAAAGAAATATTTTATTGAAAAATCTCAAAAAATTCCACAAGACAAAGAAAATACTATTTAAACATATGGACTTTTTTACTACGAAAAATTGATGATATCATGTTCACATGTGCCCCCCTCTCCCCTATAAATGCATGGTTTGCGCAGCTTACTCAAGAAACCAAAGTCTTTTTTCATTTGGTTTTAAATTAGATGCAAAATTCCTTAACAGATGGCGCATCTGTCTGAGAAATGATTCTTTCTGCTTAATGTTAGATAGCACCAGTAGGGCTGCATTACGTCTTTCAATTTTGGCTTTAGACTGCGCTAATGATTGCTAGCCTGAGTAAAATTATTTTGAATGTGTTCCAGAGATTTTTTAAAAATCCTAGTGGCTTGAAAGGGTGACTGCAACATGATAACTATGAATTATGCTACAGAATCAGACACAAAAACGTACTTTTTCTGAACGATGGATTTGAATTTTTGATTATCAAAATTTGGAGGTTATTTGTAATCTGGAAAATATGGTCCCGATAATTTAGTCAGGAAAGCTGCCTATAGCTTTGGTCGCTTATTTTCACATTTTGAGTATTTTGCTACGAGAATCTTTGCTATAAATTGAAAAATCTTTGAACCAAATAATAAAATTCATTTTTATAAAGATAATTAAATGTAACTAAAAATAATTGAAATTATTTTTTAATATATTTAAGAGTTTTTTATTTCTAAGGGATTAAGAGGATGACCCCAAAAATGTTAATTAGTTCATGCTAACTATTGAGTTACAAAAGCTAAATAAAATTATATTGAACAGTTTCTTTCTAGTCAGAAGCGTCACCGATTTATGAATTTTGTTGCTAATTTTGAAAATTGGTGAGAATAAATAGGTGATTTCTTGAGTTTTAAATCACATAGTTCAATTTCCGTTTGTTTTTCCTTAAGATCTTTGAACCAAAGGATGAAATTCATTTTTCCAAAGGTAATTAATTCCAACTAAAAATAATTTAAATTAATTTAAATATATTTAAGAGTTTTTCTTTACTTCTAAGGGATTAAGAGGAGGACCCCAAAAATTCTAATTAGTTCATGTTAACTATTGAGTTACAAAAACTAAATAAAATTAGATTGAAGAATTTTTTTCCAGTCAGTAACGCCACCAATTTATGAATTTTGTTGCTAATTTTGAAAATTGGTGAGAATAAATAGGCGATTTCTTGAGTAGAACGTTTTAAATCACATAGTTCAATTTCCTTCCGTTTTTCCTTAATCGATTATTTATATCGTCGATTATTTTACTGACGCTAGGTAACTACATAAATCTTTTAAAAGCTTAAAATATATCAGTAAAGTAAAATATTTCTTTAGAAAGAAAGAGAGGAAAGGAAATTCTACTTTTTACTTAGTCCGAAAATATTTTCTACCGTGGAGAAATCTAGGAGGTGTCCGAAAAATATATTTGTAGTTTATGATTCTAGCCTGCTTTTGCTTCAATATCACTTTTTGCCCAAGCCTCAAATAAAAATATTAATAACAATATTACAGAATATCATGGTCTCGAAAACTAATTTTCGCAGAACATTTGGATGGCATTGTGAAGCAGGAAAAGGAAATGACGAAAAAAAGTCTAATAATGGACTTGGAACTGAAGTGAAGCAGGAAAGTGGAATAGACGACGTACTTTAAATTCTGCCAGCCAAGCAAAATCGTCTAGTCTAACAACTGGAACAAATGCATGATTTTATTCTGAAAGAAATTTTTTGAAGGAAATGCAATTGGTGACCATTCTTCAGCTCTGCTTTTTCCTTATTTTTTGTCTGCCCCATTAAATGCCTAGAATTTGAATTTGATTTTGTTTTTCCTTCCCAATTTGCAAAGTTCTAAATTCAACTTTGTACATGATTGGAGCTTACATCAAAGCAAAAAAAATACTGTTTATTTTTTTTAAAAAAAAAACTCTTCCGTTTATTTTCAATATGTAAGATCTATTTTTAATATTTTCTTTCTGTAATGTTTAGAGAAAACTTAGTAGATGGTAAAATTTCTGGTCGATTTGAAACAATGTAAGTAAAAACTATTGTTACGGTGGTTTAAAGACACAACTACTACTATTATTTTTAACCAGTGATCGTTTATTTTATGCATATATTGTCGAATTAATTTACATACCTCAACTATTAAAAATACTTAAATTAACAATGCTTTAATCAAATACAAATTTAAATAACAAATTAAACTAATTAAAAGGCTTTGATTAGTAACAAATAAACTAATTGGCATGGAGAGAACTTACCCATACTGATGTTCATAGTGGAAATTGGTGAACCTCAAATGACTCGGTTCTACTCTTTCTACTACTGCTCTCTTTTTGTTGTCTTTTTTGGGATCTTTTATACTAAACTTTTTGCTCGATAAAACTATTGCTAAATTCTGGAAAGGTCACATAAGAGATCAAACTTGGACTATAGACTTGTGATTAACCCTTTTCGACACGTATTTCTTAACTTTAATCAAGAGTGTTTATTTGTATTTGCTTAAGTTCTATGTACTAATGGAAGTTTCCACAGTATTTTAAATCTAATTAATTATTTTGCAATTTACGATAAATCTATTTTAAATGTTTTATTGTGATTCTGAATTAAGTGACGATAAGAGTCACACTATTAAGATGTTAAGTAAAAACTAAGATGTTAAGTAAAAACTATTTGGATTTCACAGTTTAAAAAACTTTTCAATTGAAAAAAACAAAATTAATAAAAGATATTAGATTTTTTTAGCTAAAATAAATTGCACAATCACATTTCAAAATATGTAAAATGGTGCACGTGATCGAAACGGCAATTTTGCACTGTTAAAATCTTCATTCTAAAATTAAGGTAAAATAGCTGGCAACCGTAAAGTTTACGGAAAAGAACACTTTTTTCCTTTATGATTTCGAAACCATTTACAAAAAGTACGGTTATAAAACCATGAATACAAAACTATACGTTTTTTTTAACCATTTACAACTAGCATTTTTCAAAAACGTAAAAAAGATTATTATTTCACTAGACATGGGAGCACGGCTTTTCGTATGAGTGCCAGATAGGTGAGTGCCAGACACATTAGAAATTCTTCATGTGTTGAAGGGATTGGAGGAAATATTGTGGTGTCAACACTAGGACCCGAACTCCAGTTCCGCTGGTCATGAGATTGACAGATAAGCCCACTCGGCTATGATATGTACGCAATTGCAAGCAACTGAGTAGTTTCATTAGGTGGTTCTAGTTGGTGCGATAAAATTCTGGTTGTTTAACCGTGCTAGGTGAAAGCAGTTAACAAACGGTTTTTCTCAAACTTTTGATTAACATTTTATTTATGGTTATTTGACTGTTTTGATTAAAGATGGTAAAATAACCATTCAATAAACTGTTATTTAACCATTTTTCCGAGTAATTTTTACTCAGTGTAATTGTTTTTCCGAGTTACCTAAAATATGATAATTAATTGAAGAAGAAAATATTTTATGTTATATATCAGACAAAAAAACCTTTCTATATATCTTTCTTCGACTGATTAATGTTCTTGACCTTCAAAATAGCTGAGCCAGGATCCAAATAAAAAGTTAAACCTTTTAATGCCAAATTTAGTTTTTGCATATTTCTCCATATCTTCGGATTTGTTTATGAAAATCAAAACAGTTTTGCCAACAATTACAAAATTTTCATATTTAAACATAATTTCGAGCAGAAAATAATGTCTTTTGCAATAAAGCAATTATTACATTTTGTTACTTAATTAATAGTGATTAGAAGTCCTAAAAGTTTTCAGAACTTTTTAAACCGTTATTTAAAATATGCAAAATTTGAACGAAATTTCGAATGTATGGATTTTCATTTCTGAGCTAGATTCACAAACAATTGCATTTTTAGATTTTCTTTTTTCAACAACTATTTGACAGATTGCGTTAAAAAAATGTGTAGATGATCATTTTTTATTTCGCGCACATTACTATTATAACGAACTATTATTTAATAAAGATATTACTTTTCTGATGAATATGAATTATTGTCCCTGAAAATATGGGATTTAGTATAAAGCTGTAAAATACAGTCAAATTGGTTTGTCAAGAGAGTGGCCAAACATTTGATTACTCTTAAAGTTAAATTCACTTTTAACGTATTGTATTTCACTATATCTACAGAAGTATTTAAGCATCTTAAAAATACTGTACACAATTTTAAAACTGATTTATCCAATCACAACTTTATGGAAAATATAATTAAGATAATTAAATTTAATATTTTTACTGCTAGTATTCATTATTTTTTACTGTTTATTTTAAAAGTGATCAAACAATTTTAATTGCAAGGCATATAACTTCAAACTACGTAATTTCAAATTATAAAACGCAAAATGTTTTAGTAGATTCTATGGAAAAGTTTTTGCCAAGCTGTAAAATAAAAATAAAAGTTTATTTTTTCAAAAATATTTTATTGCTTAGAAGCAATTTAATAATTTCTATCTGAATTTAGAATTTTAATATTCAGATTGACATTGTTTGGGGATGAGGAGAAGATTTTATGCTTTACAATTTAAAATTATTTCATTCATTATTATAATAATGATCTTTAAGAAAACACTTTTTTTATAAAAAATATTTTTAGATAAACGCGTTTTATAATTGCGAGTAGAAAATTTTTTGTAAGCTTAATTAGTTCCATAGACATATAGAAATACACAAAGAGTAAAATCAACATTAAGGAGACCAAGCTCAAGAAAATATATATTCTTTTTTGCAGTTAATCTGACCACCCTTCTCATATTGTGAAAGTGAAAAAAACACAATTGGAAAAAAAGAAGCTAGAAAAAGGAAAAAAAGGTTCTTTAGAGAAAGTATATTTTTATACCTGGTATCATAACGTAAAATATCGCGTGCAGAAATTAAATATAACTATTTCATATTACTTTTTTGAAACCATAAAACCTGGTTTTAGTATATGATAATCAAATCATTAGATAAAAAGTAATAAAAGTATTCCGCATTTATTTTGCCCACTACTTCATAATGAAAATATTAACCAGATCATCTTGAATAACCTTTGATCTAATGACTGGTTCTTGAAAATTTAATATGCTACCATTTGTGGTTCAAGATGTTGAAAATATGCTAGTTAAAGCCGGTGATATTTTTAATAACAAAATCAGACGCAAAATCCTATTTGTTGAAAGAAAATTCAATATGTATTTTCAATGGATAGAACTTTTGGCCTTCGCAATAAGGTGAAAAAAGCTATCTCTATTACCTAAAATCCTTTTTCTAACTTATTTCTAAAAAAAAAAGCACCACTTTAGTAGTGCTTTAAAATTCGAAAAATGTGATCATTTTGTTTGTGAAAGCATTGCAGCAAAATTATAAAGACGAAAACTACTGAATCATTACTGAAACATTGTCTTTAGCACCTTTATGCACACGGTAAAAAATTTAAAATGAGTATTATTTCATCTACAATGTAAAAGATTCCGGATTAAATTATGGTGAAAAGTACCAACAATCAGAGCACTAGTACTTTTTTCCGCCAAATCCATTTCTGCTGGAACGTGTTATGGAACAAAAAATCGGATATACAGTAATTTTTACAGCAATAAATACCGCAAAATCATTGAATTACTAATTAAATAAATATTGGTGTAAAATTTGCGGTATAATATTCTACAGTAAAATGGATTTTACGGATGATGCATCCGAAGTGCTGGCACTTCTTACCGTAATTTTTCACACTCTATAATAAACAATCTATGGATAGTTACATAAGCAAAATGAGTTTACTCATGCAAACTAAAAATTTGATTCTGAATGCGATTAAAAAATCAATTCAAAAGATGACCCTATCTAAACAAAGTATGCGCTCTTCCCTCCAAACTAAATAAACAGGGAATTTCAACAGAATAAAGTAAACAAGGGACTTCAGGTATTTCATATTCTAATTTCTGCTCAACATTAATAGCATAATTTCCATTTCCTACCTCCTCTCTTAATTATGCCCTTGCACGAGAATACATAATTATTAGAGACACTTCATTTGCATAAAGAATGTCAGCCATTAAGCAAGCTTCGCTTTATTTTTAAAGCGATTGATATAATTTTTCTTGGTTTAGCTTGAATTTATCCAAGCACTTACACGTTTTTTATATCCGAAAAAGCAAGCAGATATACTTTTAATAAAATGAAAAGAGCTTCCATTTGCGAAAGTTTTTATTACCAGTAGTAAAGTAAATACTTCTTTTTATTACCGCTTATGTAAAAATGTTTATTCTCTCGTATCGTGCATTAGCTGTTTGTTTATTATTACCTTTTAATATTTTAGTACTTCCGTTAGTTCTAAAATGCCTTAAAACATTCTGAAAATGAAGCTATTTGCTTATTTGTTATCTCTATTTAGTTTAGTTTTGCGCTAAAATAATAATTGAAAAGTAGTTTAACGAATTAGATTTCGCAGCTTGCTTTAGATTATTTTTCATAAAAGAAATGCAAATAAGAATTTAACAATTTTAAATTCCGGTGCTCTTAATAGCAGCATCGTAATAACTATTTTTTATGAGATTTTTCTTGTTTTAGAACTAAAATAATCATTACTTCCATTACATTACATTATTCTCGTTAGTTCTAAAATATCTTAAGACACTTTGAAAAATGAAGTTATTTGCTTATTTATAATCTCTATTTAGCTCACTTTTCTCCTGAAATAATAATTGAAAAAATAATTTAACGAATTAGATATTGTAGCTTGTTTAAGATTATTTCTTCAGAAACAAAGTGCAAATAAGAAGTTCATAATTTTGAGTTCCGGTTTTCTTAAAAATAGCAGCAATTAAAAAATTATATTATCTTAACTATTTTTTATGATACAGTTCTTTTTTAAAACTAACATAATCATTACTTCTTTAACATAATATTATTTTCTTTACTTCTAAAATATTTTAAAGCATTCTAAAAAATGAAGCTAATTTTAACTTAATTTTGAGCTAAAATAATAATTGAAAAATAGTTTAAGGAATTAGAATTTACGTCTTGCTTAAGATTATTTTTTTAATATTCCAATTGCAAATAAGAAATTAATAATTTTTAATTTCGCTTTCCTGAAAAACAGAAGATTAAATATTTCTATTACTGTAACTATTTTTCATAAAATTTCTCTACTTTTAAAAATAATATAGTAATTAAAATAGAAATATAACGCTGAAAGATTCTTTTTTATTTTCTTCTTAAACGGAGTTTGTTTGGTAGTTACTCATCTTTGAAAACACACCAGGGTATTGTGTAATTACTTAATACAATAAATGCACGGTTTTAATAAAACTTCGTTATGAATACTAATGAATATAATATTCTTTAAAACTAAATAAACTTAAAAAAAATGTTATAATTAACGCATATACTTTTTTCCGGATTATGATAATTTTCGTACATTTCGAGTGAGTTTTATTTAAAATAATTCCCTTGATACCTCATGCAAATTTGATGATTATTCTCATTTAAACGAAACATAACATCATATAACTCACAAACGAAAGATTAAATTGAAAAGTGTTTGTACTAAATTTTAAGTACGATGAAAATAATTGTTAATATAGTATGGTTAGTTTTAAGTGAGAATATATTTAAAAAATTTTTTTTTTCAGTTTTCAACGGGTTAATTATATAAAGGTAAGGGTTATAGAGAAATATATTCGTCGAAAAGAAGATTCATTACAGAAAAGACACATGACGAAAAAATTCTGGTAAAATTACAGTATTGTATGGTAAAGGTACTGGTAAAAATAACATAATTCTGGCAATAAAGCTAAAAGTATGGTAAATCATTGATATGGTAATGATTTCCATTTATATGGTAACTATATAATGGTAACTCTGGATTGCACAACTGAAGTTCGCATTACAGCCCATTTAGTAAAAATACAAAACTGAAAAGTAAATTTAACCAAATAAATGGTTTTTATACCATGCTTTAAATTATTATGACAAAATTACAACCAGCGTGATAATTTTTTCCTCACATTTACCAAATTTGAACACAGTTTATAAAATCACATAGTTAATTTTCCAAAGTAATTACTGAAGCGCTTCGGTAAAAATTACCGTGCTTTTTGGTGTACCAATAGAACTAGAAACACGATAAATTTCACCCTTAAAGGTTTGATCTTTTTTTTCTTTTCTTAGTGTTAAAGGAATTCAAATTTTCTTTCATAACATCCAAAATTCATGATTTCGAAGATTGACTTGGTCGACTTGAGATTGAATTTTACTCATTATTAGAAGTTGGCCAGATAAGTTTTATTTATTCGCCGAATTTAAAGACCAGTTGTAAGCATAGATGATTATTGTTTAATTTTATGAGTAAAATAATAATCACATTGTTAATTTTACCAAAATAATTACCATAGCACTTTGGTAAAAATTTCCATGATTTAGGTTATCCAATAGAACTAGAGACACTATAAGTGCTACTACAATCTTGTAGTTTTCACCATATTTCGTTTCTCAGTGCAAAAAGAATTCAGATTTTATTTCTTGATGTTAAAAATTCGCTAATGCGTGAAGATTGATAGGTGTTGGCCAGATAAATTTCATTTACTCCCAAAATAGAAAGTTAAAGGCCAGTAGAAAACATTGAGGATTATTTTTTTATTTTATTAATTGAATAGTTATAGACAGACTATCGTACCCAGTATGCTTTCAGAAGTGATCCTATTTTTTTTAATAATTAATTATTTCTAAATATCTTTTAAATTTCAGACAGGGGACAAGTGCGATATCGATTACGATTATATCGTGCAGGTCAATCACGTAAGCAATTCGTAAAATCAACGAGCACGCGATTTCTGAAGAATGGCAGGTAATCATTCTCCTACAAACACTTGAGAAATGAGTCGATTAAGGTGTTAGATGGAGGAAAATTCCTGGTAGAATAATAAGTAATTCACTCACTAACTCCTTCATCACGCGATGGGGACTTGAGAATTTTGCCACATACTTCTACCAGCACGAAAGAAATCATCTTATCTTAGTCATTTCATTGGGTGGAAATTGATTGCCTCTCCACGTCAAACTATGATTTGAATGAGCAGTGATCGGTAAATGTAAACATCGTGCCACGAAGAATGATTATTGGGCATCGGAGGGCAAATATTATTGTTGTCTAGGAGTGAGATTGAATTAGGAAATTAAGAATTCTCTTGTTGGCATTGCTTTCTTTCACTACATGAATGAAAAGCATATATTAAAGAATATGTGCGATAAAAATTTATCAAAAAAAAACATAACCTTTTTTTTAAATGTAAATTTTTTTAACCCTTTTGGTCCCACCAGGACATACTTGTCTCACAGGTGAAAGCAACTCTGGGACATATATGTTCCGTCTAAAAAACCTCGGTGTGTCCCATGTGTCCCAGCTTTCTTAATTGCCCAAATACCAGTTATTTTTTTTATTTCATTTTGGCAGAATAATATTTTTTAAAAATTTCATTTGATCAATTGAAGTTGTAATTTGTATTTTGATTGGAAAAGAAAAAAAACTGGTCTTGAGAGGGTTAATGAAGCTGGTTTTAAGGAGTTAAGGCAGCGAGATATACAATGATTTGCAAGATAAACACGTAGGGTTGCCCATATAAAGGGAGAAAACGCTTAACTTCAGAAATACAGTTGCGATAGTAGTATTAGTTCAGGGTTGGAAACTCAGTTAAGAGGAGTGAACCACAGTTTTTATGTACAATTGATTAATTGGTTGATAAATTGATTAATTGGTTGATAAATTGATTAATTGGTTGAAATTTAAAATGAGTTTCAAATCATAAATATAGTAGGCCAAAAAACAAACAAATACTATGCAGTGATAAGATTTTTAGAGTCAAAAGGTCAGCGTAATGCAGACATTTATCTTCGAATGATTGTTGCTTATTGTGAATCCTGTCTAAGAAAAAACGGTCAAAAAAACAGCGGGCATCAATATTGGATCTGCTATTACACAAGACAGGCAAAAATATCATGCTCTCAATTGAATTTGTTGCTATTGTTGATGGAATGAGTCGTTTATAATCGGAGAGTTATGACTCGAGACATTTATGAAGCTTTTTGTTTGAGTAAAGAAACGATGCAAATGATCTCATGTCAATAAAAAAAATCTATTTTGCGAGAATTATGATGTATTTCTTGACGCATCATTCTTAGCTTGACTTTATGCTCATTTTAAATGCACTCATGTGAACTGGTTAACCACAGTCTGCTGCATAATTTTCTAAGTTTATTTTATAACTCTGAATAGTGGTACGCTGTTGTCACTCTATTTCTATGTTAGAAATTTCATCCACATTTTATTCAAATAACCATTGTACACAACTTCTAAATGCTTTTATATGATTTTTGATATATTTAAATTAACCTTTTTAGGTCAATATTTTTATTGTGGGATGTTTGTTATGCCTTTTTGTTTCTGCCCAGGATGATTACCGTGTTATCAAAGATAACATAATAATAGAAATAAAAAGCTCTTTAAAACATCGAACTAATGCAATCTCAACTGTCCGTTTGGTGGAGCTACTGCCCGTAGACTCTTAGAAAGAAAATCTCGTAAAATTTCAATGTGCAGTTTCAATATAAAGGCCATTGGACTTCCTATATTGTAGGCGGCCATAAATAAATTGTATTTATAATTTTTTTCTTAAGTCTTAGGGTAAATATGGTTGCTAGTTAAAATATAAGAACTAAATGTTATGACTTATTAAAACCACGCCTTGTTCAACCATTTTTTATTGTAATCAGCCCTTTTAAGTTGGTATATATTTCTTTTATAGATGTTTTGTATTTAGTTGATGTATACCATTGGTGGAAAAATGTATTCTATTGAGAATGGTACGAGTACATATATTTTTGGAAGAATAAGTAGATAAAAAAAATTAAATTGATATTAGTGTGGCCAAGATACGTTTTATTTTATTCATTTTTGATTAGTAGGCACAATTTTATAAGTGCTCTACATATTCAAAGTATTCAAAATATTCAAGGTACTAAATACCGCTCTTCAAAAGTTTTGCATTCTTACATACAAGTTTATTTCGTTCTCCAAAGTTCCAGGCACATCTCTCGATTTTGAATATAATTTAGAATTTTGAAACCACCTCATCATATGAAGCTCTTCCAGACTTGCATAGTTTTCTAAATAACAGAATATAAAAGCTCAAATAGCCAGTGGCTTAATTGAGCAGGTATGCGCCGAATTTTTACCCCCTTCGCTACAGAGACTATCTCTTAGCCGATGCGGAAAATGTTCAATGAAGTATGCCTTGGCTTAAAAATTCCGGCGTCAGCCTAAATGCCCAGCTTACCTCACGCATACGCCATCTAATTAAGCGAATTCTAATGGGATTTACTTGTCTTCTTCATACTATCTCTTTGGGAGATATATCCTTAACTCTTGTGGATTGTTGCGGCGAAACGTGCATCAGTGCAAAAGTCATTTTCTACTCGCTTCAACTCGTAGAGAAGAAGACGGGAATTAAATGCGGCATAACTGTTAACGCAGATTATCTCATCCGTGGGCGAACGCCACCTGAAGCGTAAATTAGAATAGATGAACGAAGTTTTCGGAAACTCTTCCCCGTTTATATATTTTGCGTATCTTTTCGCGTCTCAAGGATCCCGTCAACGTGAGAGAAACTTCTGTTTTGTTGCAATATTTGTTTAAGGCGAGAAAATAGTATGAATGAAAGTGCTGGAATCTATTTATCATGCTTTACTCTGTGGTTGTTAAACATGACGAAATGCTTTGGTAGCTAACTGTCATGAAGTTTACTTAATTTTTATGGGCTCAAAAAAATACGATGATTATGAAAGCAACCAAAAGAGTGTTTGACGAAATCAAAGTTGCTTCATTTGCATTTTTGTTTGCTGTTTATAATTCATTATATTTTTTCATATTATTAGACAAATTTATTTTTATAAATTTTGAAGTTTCCGTTCACATTTTTTTTTTCAATAGATGCTATAATGCTTGACCAACAAGATGGATCAGAATTGTCTTTACTAACTCGCCCCGCAATAATTCCATGTATTACTTTTATTCTCGTTATTTTTGCCACTTGCCAATCAGCAAGCCTGCTGAGCGAGTTTTTAAGGCAGATGGTGCATTTCTTGTTTTTTAGTGGCGCCATCTATGGCCAAGAATACGACTTCAGCCTCACAGACAACACAACACGTCTTACTTGTATACTCCACTCATTCATTCACAGATCGTAATTTTGACCAGAACCGGAGAACAATCAATATCCAATTTAGTACCCTTAGAGGTATTGATTTGTTTTGGGAACTTGGAGGACTTTGTGACCCCGACATTAACGTGCACTAGTCACCATTTAATACTTAGGGATTCTTTAACTGGCGGAATTCCAGCTCACGACTCACGAACACGAGTCCAACATCCTACCAAACAGGCTATCCCGGCCCTCCAGTATTACTAAGTTCCGATAGCTATATATTTCTTAGAAATAAAAAAAACTATAATTATCTTATCTTTTTTGTGCTTTGAACTCTAGTACTTCTCGAGTGTTTTTTGACTTTTAACCTACAACCTATCTTTTGTCCCAGTTCAAGAAAAGCTGGAATTAAAACTAAGCTATCAAATATTCTGCTAAATGTGCTCTGGGAAGAATAAAACTACCACTTGGTTGTTTTGCACTTGACAGAGAGTTTTCACATTTCGCTGATTCAAACAAAGAGCACAGAAATTATTTATATTATTTATTTGAAGTTTAGGCGTGCGTGAAAGTTAGAAAGAGGATTTCAGATGTCTTTGTCCTGTGCCCAATATGCTCAATAGTTCCTTATTGACTGACCTGAATTTGCAATAATTCTTAAAATTTCGATAAAAATGTTGTAAAGAAACCATTAAAGCTCTCAGGTTTAGTTCAAAGGAGATAAATTGAAAAAGTTAACGAATTCTCAATTTTGAAGTTTGGTCGATCAAAGAAACAATGAGGATGATAAATTAGCAGTTTAAACTGGGATGAGTCTGCTTTTCTTGAAGAAGCTGCATTTAATCTTTATCTATATAAATAAGGCTGGTTTTATATAAATAAAGCAATTTTATTTAAAAACTGCTTTTAAACTTCATCTATATAAATAAAGCTGGATTTATACGAATAAAGCAATTTTATTTAAAAACTGCTTTTAAACTTCATCTATATAAATATAGCTGGTCTTATATAAATAAAGCAATTTTATTTAAAAACTGCTTTTAAACTTCATCTATATGAATAAAGATGGCTTTATTTATATAAAGCGCTTTTCTTCAGAAATCGCTTTTAAACTTCATCTATATAAATAAAGCTGGTTTTATATAAATAAAGTATTTTATTTAAAAACTTCTTTTAGGCTTCATCTATATGAATAAAGATGGCTTTATTCAAATAAAGTGCTTTTCTTCAGAAACNCCCGTGTAGTAAATGGTGACTGATGCACGTTAAATCTGTCGAGTCTCAAAGTCCTCCATGTTCCCACAACAAATCAATACCTCTGGGGGTACTGATCCAGGAGTTTCCTTGTCTTCTGGATTGGTTCAAAATTACAAGGCTACGGAGTTGAACGTTAGCAGTCGTAAACCCATGAACTTGGGTCGGCTGTTCAACGACGGTTATAAAATAAAATAAAATGTGCTCTGGGAAGAATAAAACTACCACTAGGTTATTTTGAGCTTGACAAAGAGTCTTCACATTTTGCTGATTCAAACAAAGAGCACAGAAATTATTTATATTATTTTTTGGAAGTTTAGTTGTGAGTGAAAGTTAGAAAGAGGATTTCAGATGTCTTTGTCCTGTGCCTAATAAGCTCAATAGTTCTGTATTGACTGACCTGAATTTGCAATAGTTCTTAAAATTTCGATAAAAATATTGTAAAGAAACCATTAAAGTTCTCAGGTTCAGTTCAAAGTTTTCAGTTCAAAAGAGATAGATTTAAGAAGCTAACGAATTTTCAATTTTGAAGTCTGGTCGATCAAAGAAACAATGAGGATAATAAATTAGCAGTGTAAACTGGGATGAGTCTGCTTTTCTTAAAAAAGCTGTTTTTAATCTTTATATATATAAATGAAGGTAGTTTCTTATAAATAAAGCACTTAATTTAAAAACTTCTTTTAAGCGTCATATATTTAAATAAAGCTGGTTTCATATAAATAAAGCACTTTAATTTAAAAACTGCTTTTAAGCGACTTGACTTGTATGCATGTTTTGAAATCACTTTGGGAAACTATGAAGAACCTCCGTTATCTTTTGCTTTTTTTTTACACCAAACTCAATTTACAGCATTGTTTGATCAGTTTAGCTAGATTATAAAATAACGTTTAGGTATAGCGAATTAAAACTTTTTTGCCCATTGAACATGTCGCATTTAAAATAACTCCTTCTCTATATTTTTCTTTAAACAACAAGAGCAATAAGTTCAGTAAAACTTTAATTGTAGAAAAAAAAATGTTAATTTTTATCAAATAACTGTAATAAAATAGTTAAAAATAGGAAAAAAATATTTAACGGCAACTAAAGCAAAATTATTTTCAAAACCAATGAAGTGGAACTGGTTATTTACAGAAGAATGTAAAGAACGTGAAAAACACATATCCGGAAGTAATTATAGTTTAACGCTTTTCGATATTCTTTCGTGGAATATTTGCTTTAAAGTTATTTGTTAGAAAAATAAGATAAGCAAAACGATGCATTTTGAATTTCGAACGTCTGAACATTTAAATAGTTACTAAAATTATATAAAATTGATCAATAGAACTTTATATTTTGTGATATCTAGTTAAAAGTTAGTTTTTATCATTTGCTTTAGTTATTTCAATACAATCTTTTTGCAGTAAATGTAAGTTAAGCAAAAAGATTGTCATCCTATATTTTTTTTCCTTTTCGACAATGTTTTTTTTCCGTGAGAAATTGTATGTTTTTTGATGTTCGAAGTGAAAAAAAAATTGAAACATAAAAAATTAAAATAACTTTTAAAAATTATAATTTTAAATAATTTTGATAATTTTAAAACAAATAGTAAGAAACTAATAGAAATATTGAGCGCATAGCAGCGATTGTAGAATAACCTTGAAACTAATGTTACGGTGGATATCGTACCCATTGCTAGATCAACCACTGATTAACTAGTGTTTGAAGAATATGAAATAAAACAAAAAAAGTAATGAAAATTATCCGTGTAGTTAGTATTATAATTAATTCGCTTAAAGCTTTTTTTTAAATCAATTTCTTTTTTTGATTCTTGTCATAAGCTTATTTAAAAATCTATTGAAAGTACATACATAAAAAGTTTTTTTTTTTAAAGCTTAAGTGTAAAATTTAAAGATTATATTATTACGATATTTCAATAACAAAATACGAATTACAAACGTATAAAGTTCATCTTGAATGGGCTCTTGTTGTATATCTGTACAGGCTTGCAGGATAAAATAAAGGCCATGGATCCAAATCATACAATGGATTGGCAATAAAATCCTGCTTGGAGGCGGGGAATTATATCAACAGGAGAAAACTGCTCATATGGAAATTTTAATAAAAATCTATTGAAAGTAAATGCATAAAATAATTTTTTTTTAAGTTTAAGTGTAAAATTTAAAGATTATATTATTACGATATTTCAATAACAAAATACGATTTACAAAAGCATAAAGTTTATTTTTAATGGGCTTTTGTTGTATATCTCTACAGACTTGCAGGATAAAATAAAGTCCATCAATCCAATAAAATCCTGCTTGGAGGCGGGGAATTATATCAACGGGAGAAAACTGCTCAAAATTTTAATTATTAACCGCTTTAAAATTATATATTAATGATCCAAAACATAAATTTTTAATTACAGTCCTAGAATTAACGGAGCAGATGAAATGAATTAGTAAGTGAAGAAATTTTAGAATTTCGTACCAGATTTGATATATCTTCGTGTTTTGATTAAAAGCTATTAATATCAGTTTCTAGTGATTTATAAGATTTATGATTAAACCATTGATTTTTTCAAAGTAAAATGCTAGAAGATTAGTGATTGTTGTTACAAAAAATGGATTGGATTGTCTATTAGTAGAGAGAGAAAAAAAAGTCTGTTAAAATTACTGTACTGTATGGTAAATGCATTTCTGTAAAAGAAATCATAATTCTGGTAATAAAAACCAAAATATACGGTACTTAAACTATTCATTTGGTAACTTTTTGTTCAAATAGTAATGGTTTTTAAAATTTCTGGTTTTCAAAATTATAGTTCTTATTACCACACATTTAGCAAAAAATTCAAAAATAAAACCTAAATTTAACCGAACAAATGGTTTAAATGATCTAAAGTGCCAAATAATAAAACTACAAAACTTAACCACACTTTCCAAATATTATCCCTTATTATAAAACCATATTTTATTGTTGCCGACCGGCTTGTGTAGGGGGCAGGGAACTGTCCTTGCATCAGAAAGGACCTGGGTTCTAATCCCGGGCAAGGCATGGATGTTTCTTGCTCTCTCTGTGCGTTCTATGTCTTTCCTCCTTTGTGTGTGTATGTGACCCGCCCTATAAACGGGTTGTGGTTGTGTGAATGACGTGGTAGGAGTCGAATTCCTGGGCATAGATGGCGCCACTGAAAAACAGGAACAATCGCAACCCCACTGCCTAAACAGGCATACGACCAAAAAAAAAAATTATTGTTAATTGTTTCAAAATAATTTTCAAAGTCGTTAAAAATTATGGAGGTTTTGGTTGTTGTTATGAAGCCAGAAACACGGTAAATTTTATCATATTCTGGTAAATTGATAATCGATTTTTTTTCCCTGGGTATAGTTTATTCTCCATTTTCCTACTACGATTCGTCCCAATCACGCAGTGAGAATTCCTTGAAACAAACTTTATCATTTTAAAGAATTCAAGTTGAATGTGACAAATAAATTACCATATAAAAATAAGCGTAGCTAATACTGATATGAACTTTTGTAACAAATGTCAATCTTTGAAAATTGCTTTGAAAGTCGAAGCGGCTGTTTTTTGAAACATAGCGTATGGGTAATAGCAAATTGTAAATCATTTAAAATATTTAAAAGAAACAGCGCATATTAAGGGATTTTAAAAATAGTATTTTCATGATAATGCCATGAAAGTGCTAAGTTACTTTAAAATTTAAATCAAAAGTTTTTTTTATTGTTAACGCCACAGATTAAGTTGAAAAACAATTGAATTGATATAAAAAATTAGTTATTAAATATGTAAACCTACTAGGAAATTTTTAGCAGGCTTGTTTTCTTTTAAAAATTTACGGTTAATAAATAAAAAAATTAAATATTAAAATTAATTCATTACCAGGAAACCAAAATGTCTCCTTATAGTTCCCCCCTTTGAGAATTTAAAATACTCACTTCAATTATAACTGTTACAATCCACTTCAAATATTAATTTCATTCATTCTGATTGTCACTTTCATTATCCAACTTTATTCTGGATTAAGCAAATTTAAATTAATTTTTACTCTTAGTCAGTTTTTATTTAAAAAAAGTAATTGTAAGTAAAATACCCTTAATTGTGCAATTAGTACGTACATAAATTTTAATCTCTTGTAAAACACAGAAATTTAATTTACTTGATAGAATTCAACCAACTATTGTAGACATTTGAATTTTTATAACTAGATGTTTTCTTTTTTTTTTCTCGTCGTTAATTATTGTTAGAAAAGCTTGAGTTATTTATTGGAATCCAATTATACTTTTACACTTGACGTTATTATGGCATATAATAGAAAAATATGCGAGAGAAACTCATTATGTAGGTGATTATGGGAAATGTGAAAGAATATAGTCTTTATTCTATGTCATTTACTTTTAATTGCCATCTAATGGGTAACAATTATCAGATTTCCTGAGGCTCGTAATGACGGAGGAAATTTTATCATTATTAATATGCTGAGAGAATTTTCTAAGAATCATTAGTTAATGACCTAATGAATTGAGAACTTTCAAAAGTGTTTTAATCAGGAATTAGAACAAGTATTAACAGGATGAAATTTTTAATTTTGCTAGTTTTTGGAATTTAATTTAAAACAAGAGACAATGTTGAAGTTTTAGTATTTAATAAAAAAAAATATACGGTTTGAAATTACGCTGAAAAAATTGTTTAATCACAATTCATTTAATTATCATTTTACCATAATCACCACAAAATAGTCAAATAACTATAAATAATATAGTATTCATATTGTTGACTATGTGAAGAACTGGTTATTAACTGTTTTCACCTAATATGGTTAAATAACCAGAATTATATCGCACCAACTTAGCCCACCTAATGAAGCTTCTTAATTCCTCCCAGTCGCGTAGGCTCAGTTGCCTTAGTCAAGAAGGCTGAACTGTCAGTCTCATGACCAACGGAACGGGGGTTCAAATCCCAGCGTTGACAACACAATATTTCATTCATTTCCTTCACAGCCTCAAGAGTTTTCAGTGTTCTGCACTCCCCAATTCATATCCTGCATTCTCTAATGCCCATTATCTAACGAAAAGCCCAACTTCAATGTCCATTTGAATTTTTTTCTTTTTCACTGTTTGAAACCATGCTATTTGTAAATGGTTAAGAAACTGTAATTTTTTGTATTCGTGGTTTAATCATACTTGTTGAAAATGGTTTCAGAACCATAAAGGTGGTTATTGGATGGACTTGTTAGATGATTCTTGTTAGTACTATTTACGTTGCAGACGAGAGGAAGATTCTTTGGTTTTCATGATAAAGATTCTTTGGATTCGCATTTATTTTTATTTGTTGCTATTATCGTAAAGTGATGAGTTATAAATGCGAAGTTTACTGTGTCCTGCTTAGAAATCAGATTTTATTCTCACCAAATTTTAAAATTAGTTACCAAATTCGCCAAAAATGGACTTGCCAAGTCGTAGAATCTTTAAAAACAATGTTTTTAAAATTGCCACCACATTATAATTGATTTTATACCTAAACCAAAGGAACCAAAGGCATTTTAAAATATCTAATTGTATTTTCTTTCACTTAAATTTCAAAATATTCACTTCAATTATTACTATTACTATTTACTTCAAATGTTAATTTAATTTACTCTGATTGTCACTAATAATATACAATTTTAACTTAAGTCACTTATAATATACAAATATTTTTGATTGGAATAGCCTGACCTTCACATACAATAAAACTGAACTTGACAATAATAAGACCATAATATTTATCGAAGAGCTTAAGTATTGATTTTGGTAAAATTAGCAATAAAGTATTGTTATATAATGTGTATTAAAATACGGTAAATGTGGCAAAATTTAGTAATTTTATCATGATGTTTTACAGCATGGCATGCAAAAAGGATTTAAATTTTGCAAAGGAAAAAATTTCTTAAACAAAAGGTTTAAAAATAATTTCTAATTTTGTGTCACTAAATTTTTTATGCAATTTTTTATGTTATTCAAAATTTAAAACTGAACTTTTATTTAAGTAAAATAATATTCTGTAATTTGTAAAACATTTTAAATAAAACAATGGATTTTTCCATGTGACATAGAGAATAATTTCTCAGATATTGAACCAGTTATAAATTTGAAGAAATTATAAATGTATTTACTGAAAATGTCATAAAAAAGCACAAAATGTTGCAAGAAATACATTTTATAAGAATAAAAAAAAAGAAAAAAAATTATTATAAATCAGAAAAAGAAGAATTGTTGGTTCCTTTTCCTTAAATAAGTTAAACACGCTAGTAATAAGAAAAAAGATTTTCTCTATTGCATGTCTTTACATCTTAGAAAAAATATTTTAAATTAAGAATAGGGATAGGGTTGAGTTTCCTTTTAAAATTTTTGGTTTTTAAATACCAAAATATAATTTTGAATTTATTAGCCTGTATTTTAAATTATCAAGAAAAATTTTATTGTTTCCAGAAAAGAAGTATTGTAAAATATTTAAGGAAAATTTAAACTTACAACAGAAAAAGTAAGATTTACATTAATGATGTAAAAATGTTTAAGAATATGAAAGAAATATTTAATATTAAAATTTTTACTATGATAATTAAAGTTCGGAATAACTAAATATATTGAATCATTTTGAACTTTATTTTACATGCAAATAAATATAACTCCCATGCACATGAAATAAAATTGTCATTAGAAATTAAGTTTCATGTCTAGACACCTAATTTAAAATATAAAAAATAAGATAAGTTATAAATTTACTTTTTAGTTCCTATTCCAAAATTAAATAAATTATTTTCCAAATTCAAATATTCAATTACTATTTCCAAATTTGGAGAATATTTAAGGAATTCCTTAATATTCTCCAAATTTTTCCTTAAAAATACTTAAGGAAAAATTTTTTTCTGCAAAAGTCTACTAAGCTAGCTTTTAATATTAAATAAGTAATAACAAACAAATCGTACACAATAATGGGAAATTTCATCACTCTTTCGAAGAAAAATAGAGAAAAAATGGAAGATTTTGAACTCAATTCGTTGTTGCGGTTAAAGTAAAAAAAGAAATATGGTTGTATAATATTTGTATTTAATTGAAGAGTTTAATGTTTTTTTTCGTTTTTTAATGTTAAAAGATATTTTTCACAGTAATTAAATAAAACTGAAATTATTTAATTAATGCAAGTAAAAGAGAAATCCCTTGAAAAATATACCTTTAATTTGTTTTTTAAATTAATATAAATAGTCAAAACTTTTTTTAATATTATAAGATTTATTATTTACTTAGTGAATGATTTAATTAGCAATTAGTTGAAAAAACGTACATCAGACAAAGATTTGTGACAAATAAGTAAAGCCTTCTAAAAGAAAATTTATAATTGTTAAGTTCCTTCAGGATTTTGAATAATATTATGCTAAGGGTGATTAATAATATTATTATATTTACATAAATATTATTAATGTTATATTTACATAAATAATCTAAAGTTATACTTTAAAATAAGCAAAAAAATATTTATTATAATGATGAATTTTCATCAATGTTTTATTTATAAAAACCTATTGAAGTTTTATATATTTTTGCTTTAGCGTCATAAATGTGTTTATTCAATATTTCTAACTAGCTAATGCATTTATTTAAAAATGGCACATAAGGATTTTAAGCAATTGTGACAATCGAAATTTTATTTTTCATAAACGGAATAGTATAGCTATTTTTTTGTAATTTTTATTGATAAATTCGTATCAAATAAGTAACGAAATGAATCATTAAGATTAACTTTGGCTACATAGGACAAACCAAACGCGTTTTAAAATTCAGACCACTGCATGTTAAATATGTCCGATATAAAGAACATGATAAATCCTCTATTGCCGCACATTGTTAGAATCAAAGGCACAAATTTAATTCCAGTAATGCCAAAATTCCTTCCACTGCTATCATATCAGCTCATTTAGGTGCCCTCGAATTTGTTTCATTCATGTAAATGCAGCTTTTCTTGTTAATTATCTGAGTTCCTAACCACCTCTAACGCGAAAAAATATACGTTGTTCTGATTTGCCTCTCTCAGCTAATACGGTTTTTAGCGGTTTGTTTTTTGCTTTCACTTTATTTGTTTTCAATTTCTAAGTCATACTCGACTTCCGTGGTCTTTCTAATTATAATTTTATCTTTATTCTCCATTTTATTTGCTTTCAACCTTTTGTTTACTAAAAATCACTTTTGCTTACTTTTTTCGCGTCTGATGAGACTTGAAAATTAAATGCAGATTTTCTTGTTAATTATCAGAGTTCCTAACTACCTCTAACGCGAAAAAATATATTTTGCCCTGATTTGCCTCTCTCAGCTAATACGGTTTTTTAGTGGTTTATTTTTGCCTTTACTTTATTTGTTTTCATTTTCTAAGTCATACTCGGCTTACGTGATTTTTCTAATTATAATTTTTTGTTTATTCTCCATTTTATTTGCTTTCAACTTTATGTTCACTAAAAATCATTTTTGTTTTCCTTATTCGTGTTTGATGAGACTTGAAAATTAATGCCTATTTTTGAGATCTCGAAACATGTTAACTTTTATTAACGTCTCAGTATTTTTCTTAGAAAATAAAGTTTTAAATCATTTTATAGCGAAATTTAGTGAAAACGGAGTACGAATGCATATTTTTTACTTATTTATCAATACCATGTTCCACTGCTATATGTTCAATATTGAATAAATAAAAATATTACGGTAAACACACTGAGCAAAACTGTTGTAAATCAAGTAAAACAATTTTAGTATATTCACGAAATAATGCTATAAGATGACCCTAAAAATAATTCCCCGAAAACTTGTTCGATAATGCAATACTGCATTTACATCAGAGCTTGAGTAACATTAATTATCTGTTTAAATTGAAAACCATTCTAAAAATTCTAAATATTATGAAATATTAATGAAAATATCATGTCTAAGTGATGATCAAGTCTTTTTGAATGATAATCAAATGTTCAAAGCATTTGCGATTTATTTTAAGATATATATTTACTTCTCTTATGAAGTCCCGAAAATTCGGGTATTTCTTTATCTAAATTAGCAACCCTATAGAACGCTAAGGATTTCTATATTAATTCATTTAATTAGATTATCTTTAATAGTAATTTAAGTAATGTTAAATAATTAGTTGTTCGTTAAGTATTTATTTAGATTCATTTTTGTTAGGTAATCTTAAGTTATAGTTTAAGTAGAGTTGAATAGTTAGTTATGCGTTAAACATTTATTTAGAATAATTTTGTGCATTTATAGAAATAAAAGTTTGGTTACGGTAATTTACAAACAATGCTGAATTCCTTTGCGAAACTATGACTGAAACGTGTAATTTTTACCGCATTTGATATTGCCAAGATTTCTATGACGATCAAAAAAATGCAAGGATTTACTTTTAAAAAGATCGCTCTGATTTTGATAAAACCAGCATTTTGTCATGCCAGCTATGTTCTGTACGTCCCAGAGTGAGGTATTTTGAGTCGGTGACCATTGTATCACCCAATTTAAAAAAAAAATGTGTCTTTAAAGAGATATTAGAACATAAGTAGGGCATATATTTTCAGTTCTCATGTATATATTTTAACGACTCTATTTCATTGTCTAATTGAAATTTAGTCTTCATCCGTATATTTTACGCATATATATTTTGTTTCTATTTTACAATACTTAAATAAAAGCGTGCTGTGCATTTTGATTGGTTTCTAATAAACTTAATGTATTATAACTTATGGTTCTCACTTATGCAACTTATATACTTATGTGAAAGATAAATTTGAAAGATGACCAAAAAAAGCTGGTTACCAAAAGCAGCTAGTTAAGAGGTATTTCCTACAACGTTTCATGTTAGGAATTTTCAACTAATTAAATTTTATTACTGTATGAGATGCATGCATTAATTTTGTGATGTTTAGATTATAGAATATGTTGGTGGTAGTACCCTGCTCCCGACCAGCTTGTGTAGGAGGCAGGGAACTGTCCTTGCATCAGAAAGGTCCTGGGTTGGAATCCCGGGCAAGGCATGGAGGTTTCTATCTCTCTCTCTGTGTTCTATGTCCTTTCTCCTTTGTGAGTGAATGTGTCCCGCCCTGTAAACTGGTTGTGGTTGTGTGAATGGCATGGCAGAAGTCGAATTCCTGGCCATAGATGGCGCCACTGAGAAACAGGAACTATCGCTCCCCCCACTGACTAAACAGGCATACGACAAAAAAAAAGTACTATAGGATATTCACAGTGAGGTAACCAAGAGAACATATTTTTACGACAGATTCCTTGGCTATTTTGACTTAACTATAAATCTTAATTTAAATTTTATTAAATGATATTAAATAGAGATCTTTTAGCTTTAAATAATATTTAGGGGTTAAAAATTAATCGAACCTCTGGAAACAATTTGTCGAAATCAAATTGAAGACTAATATTAAGTTGTTTAGTTGAAATTTAGAATTTATGTATATTTCAAAACAAAACATCAATTATTTTATTAAAGTATAGACCTTTACGTTTTGAAAGAAATGAGAACGATTGAAAAATAAATTATTTCCTTTTTTCTCAGAAATCAAAGAAAATAAACTATAGGGTGCTGTTTTTTTTCTTTTATTTTTTACTTGAATTTTCCCTATCCAGAGCCAGATTCTTCCCGGGAGATATAATTCAAAGCTTGACTTCAAAGGAAAAGCAATTGAGTCCTGAAAAGCTTATAGATTTCTCTTTAAGAATGCGGAGAATTGTTTTGTGGAATAAGTCTTCGTATGTTTCTTTCTCCACATTTTTAAGACTGAAATTAAATTAGTAAAGAAAACGTCTCGCTGGAGTTTTACAAAGATGAAAGACATCAACAAATCATTGTGTAAAATTTATATCTTATGTATTTTTCTGTAATAATTATTCGGAATGAAATTTTTCAGAGGACAATAGGCATAAATAAATCTTATGACAAAATATGGCAATATGGCAATCTTATGACAGATATGGCAATAAGTTTCTCTAAAGTCCTTTTGAAATTGTAAAAACTTCTCATCAATATTATAGAATAATAGATAGTCATAAAGCTGTCTTAATAATAATTGTAATTTTATGAAATATTTTAAAAACCGTTCCTAAATAGATGAACTATGCACAAATGGGTTAACCATCCAATTTCAGACTTAGTTACAGTAAAAAAGTATTTGAAAATAATTTGAGCTGAAAAAATATTTTCTGTAATCTTTTGACACATTTTCAGTTCCGTTTCTCAAAAGAAGTTTACGATATAAATGATTGAGTTAGTTGCAATCTGGAAAGTACGATCCCAATAGTTTCCATATTTCATCATACACTTAGAAAAGCATATGGTCAAAATCTAACAGAATTAGGTAAAATTTACAGCATTTCTGGTTCTATGGGAACACGAAAGAGTTACCCATCGCGTTGCAACAACTCTGGTAAAATTAACAATAAAATATAGTCTTATAATATGTGACAAAATTTAATTAAATATGATGAAATTTGGTAATTTTATCATGATACCATAGACCAGTGATGGGGAAACTACGGCCCGCGGAAAGGTTTAATCCGGCCCGTTTAAGAGTGCCTTCGTGAGAATGTTTGAACGCGTTCTTACTTCGTAATGTGACGACCCGCATAAAAACTACCTGCGGCGATATTCAAAACACAATAGTATTCTGGACAAATCCATCCGACCTAAACAGATGACTCATCTTCGCTCGAAACTTCCAGACACTCTCGCATTTTCGATTCATTGTTCTGTTTTCTCGAAAGAACCGGAAAAATCCAATTCCCGAACAATCCTTGCAGGTAGGTATAAATATAAGCGAGGCCTTCGCGATTTGCGTTTGCTCTAGTTCTTGTTTCCTTTGCTTCAAACTGCTTTACAATTTTTGTATAAACGTTATAAAAGTTTAATAAAATTATAATTTCATTTTAAGAGGACCCGCGCAAACACCCGCGCAAAAGCATTAGTCAGCAGTAAGCTTTCGTCAATTGCGTTTCTGTGTGTTGTTCTCCGTAGTAGGTAACGTCTAAAATGGATGTTAAAAAAAGAAAAGTGGATTCAGAATGTCGAGTTTTTAAAGAAGAATGGACGTGGAAACATTTCTTTACTTTATTTAAAGAAAAACCTGTGTGCTTACTTTGCAATACAACTGTTGCAGTTTTAAAAGAATATAACATTCAACGCCATTTCAAGAGCAAACATGAAAACCACTCCTACNGCTGTTTTTTTTCTTTTATTTTTTACTTGAATTTTCCCTATCCAGAGCCAGATTCTTCCCGGGAGATATAATTCAAAGCTTGACTTCAAAGGAAAAGCAATTGAGTCCTGAAAAGCTTATAGATTTCTCTTTAAGAATGCGGAGAATTGTTTTGTGGAATAAGTCTTCGTATGTTTCTTTCTCCACATTTTTAAGACTGAAATTAAATTAGTAAAGAAAACGTCTCGCTGGAGTTTTACAAAGATGAAAGACATCAACAAATCATTGTGTAAAATTTATATCTTATGTATTTTTCTGTAATAATTATTCGGAATGAAATTTTTCAGAGGACAATAGGCATAAATAAATCTTATGACAAAATATGGCAATATGGCAATCTTATGACAGATATGGCAATAAGTTTCTCTAAAGTCCTTTTGAAATTGTAAAAACTTCTCATCAATATTATAGAATAATAGATAGTCATAAAGCTGTCTTAATAATAATTGTAATTTTATGAAATATTTTAAAAATCGTCCCTAAATACATGAACTATGTCTAAATGGGTTAACCATCCAATTTCAGACAGTTGCAGTAAAAAGTATTTGAAAATAATTTCAGCTGAAAAAATATTTTCTGCAATCTTTTGACACATTTTCAGTTCCGTTTCTTAAAAGTAGTTTTTGATATAAATGATTGAGTGGCAAGAGTTTAGACAGTTAATTTAAAAAGGATATTAAATACGATTTATTTCAAGAAAAAATTTCTCTCAGCTTATGAAGTGAGCTTCAGAAATGCTCCCAAAAGGAAATGCTATGCATAAATGGTTCAATAATGCAATTTAAGATGTCTAATTCAAAAATTATACTAAAATTTACTTCTGTTTGAAAAGGTTATTTCTGTGAGCTTTAGAACCACTTCTAAACGAAAAAATTTGACACAAATGGGTTAATATCACGATTCACGATAACTTAAAAATAAAACAAAAAGTAAGTTCTGTCAAAAAAATAATTCCTGTGAGTTTATGATATGAGCTTTAGAATCGCTTCTATAAATTTATAAGGCATAAAATAGTTAATCGCACGATTTAAGAGGGCTAACTTTAATAATAAAAATAATTTCGGTCGAAGAAATGATTTCAGTCAGAAAGCTTTTTAAATTTCTGAAATTGACTTAAAATTTTGTTTGCAACAATAGAAAAAAGTGTTATATTTTTTAACTATTTATTGATTAATAAACTTTGATATACATTATTTTTTTTCTCTCTTAGAAAAGTTTTTGATTTATATAATAAGAAAATTATATTTTTATTGTCAAATATCTCATAAATTTAATTTAATCAAAATTACCAAAAGAAATCTGCACTTGAAAATTAAAATACGAATTGGAGAAAAGATTGATCTGCTAAATTTCTAAAGATGGGTTGTCCTGACTTTCTGATATATATTTAGGCCTACATATTTAGGTTTTATCAACAGTAACAACAATTCTGTTCATTCCTTAAAAAACAACACTTTAATAACTATTAACCTTATCACATTGTCATGAACTAAGATCCAACATCAATAGCTCGAGAAACTAACCTTAGATGTACTAGTTTATTTATGCAAAAAGTAATTTAAATTGCACAAGATGTGCCTTTTCCGAATAAGTATACCTTTTACACACAATGTGTTTGGTCTGTTCAAATCTAAAGGTTAGTTGATATCTGAAGAGTACGATCCCAATAGCTTCCATATTTCATCATACACGTAGAAAAGCATATGGTCAAAACTAACAGAATATGGTAAAATTTACCGCATTTCTGGTTCTATGGGAACACGAAAAAGATGGGGAGTTTTTACCCAAGCACGTTGTAATAACTCTAGTAAAATTAACAATAAAATATAGTTTCATAATATGTGACAAAATTTAATAAATATGATAAAATTTTGTAATTTTATCATGCATCATGAAACCTTAGAGTATGGCATAAAACCAATTTTTTCAGTTAAATGTTCTTTTTTTACTTAATGTCTGGTAATAAAAATTGTAATTTTGAATACCTGAATTTCCTATAAAGCATTACCATTTGAACGGAAAGAATGGAAAAGTCACCAAATGAATGGCTTATGTACTGTATACTTTTTTTAGTGTCAAATTTTTTATTTAAAAAAAAAAAAAAACAAAAACACCCAAAAATGTCATTACTATACAGTTCTGAAATTTTATATGAATTTGTTTCATCGCGTATCACTCGAACTTTTTAAGAGACCTAAAAATTGCCCATTTGCCTATCCAATGCTGTAAAACGTTTTTCCATGCTGCATTTTCCCTGCTGTAAGATTCAATTTAAGCATTTTGTACGTTTCGTACAATTTTGTGTAAACATTTTGTTCGTTGTGTGTTGTACGTTGCCATACAGTGCCGGCTATGTAGCAAATTTGCTATGTAGTCTGCATTAATTAATTAGTACATTAAAGGCTAGATTCATGGATAATTAGATTGCTTTTTAATAAGTAATAATCGATATCAAAAGTTATAAGATATTACTTTTTAATTTTTACGCAATTCACTCAAATTTTAATTCCATCTTCAGGTTGAGTTTTAATTATATACAGTTAACTTATTTTTTATTTTATTAAGAAGTTTATTGGTTTCTTTAAAATTTAAGTTTTATGCTACAAAATGCTCCTTAGAACATAAGTAATTATTAATTTATTTCATTTATTATACAAATGAATAGTTGATATGCGACTTGTAAGTAAAATTCTAATTTACTTCTTGTTAAAGAAATAATAACATTTATTAGACCCAGCTTTAAACAAAGTTTAACAAAACGAAATATGAAATTTACATCAAAATAATTAATTAAATTCATATGTAAAAGTAAAATTTTAATATTACTCTACTGAAATCACTAAAGATAATAATTATGATAAGATTTTAAGGAAAAATATGACTGTCAAGAATTAATGACAATAATGCTCAAAATGTGATAAGTTTTAGGAAATATTGCATTAAAAATAGAAGTTAACATTATCTGATTGAAGAAAGTAAGCCTCTTCGATGAAAATAAATGACTCTATAAACTTATTTATCTCTGTTGACAAAAGAGATTCAGATAATTACTCAAAGCGATTACTGAAAGCTGAATTGTTTACAGACATTGACACTAACTAGATAACGAAGTAATTCTTGTCAAGGAAATTGCTTATCTTCGATTACCCATTCTTGTGAATTCGGATAAAAGAACAACTCTTCTGTTAAGAAAAGGACGAACAACTTAGCTTATGGGGACAAAGTAATCACCAGTAATTATTAAAAAGATCAGTTAAGACCTTTCCAAACAATTATTCAAATTGCGTTGGAAGGTAATCATGGTAATGTTATAAAACACTCGATGAAAGGAATTCAGATGGTGTTATTAACGTTTAAGTAGGTAACACGAATTAAATTTTATGTTTACAAAATTTTGTAATATTGACATAATCACAAATTTTAACTGTTACTGTAATGGAAAAAGCTTATTATCAGGTTCCCCTGTTATTTTGATTTATTTTTATTTTTTTAAAATAAAACAGGGAGGACCGTAATAGCTTAGAGGATAGAGCTTTCGCCTTCCAAAGAGGTGAACCTGGTTCAAATCCCAGCGATGGCTGATCAATACAGATTCCGCACCCGACTCTCACCAACCACAGTGCTGACGTAAAATATCGTCAGTGGTCGACGGATCATGTGTTAGACTCCTCTTGCCATTAGGCTAACCGTGGAAGATTTTCGTGGTTTTTCTCTCCATACAACGTAGTGCGGGTTGGTTCCATCTGAAAATGCTCCACGAAGGCAAATTTCCCCCTATACTTGATTTGGGAGCTCCCTTTTCTTCTGGATTGGGCTCAAAATTACAAAGCTGCGGAATTGAATATTACTAATCGTAAACCCAAAATAGAGTCAACTGTTCAACGACGATTATAAAATGAAATAAAATAAAACAGGGAAAATAACTTAAAAGTGACATTTTCGAATAATAAGTAAACTAGACAGAAATAAATGGAAGATAAAAGACTTTATAAACAGTAAAAGTTGCGGTACTGTGGCTAATCCAAGGGGCAGCCTATTCTACAACCAAATTAGTATGACTTATTTTATTTAGGTACGACATCTCAATGTATAAAAGAAGAAAGAACAATTTTTTGAGCAAATGGTCATATATTAGATGCGTTTTTTATTGTTTTTTACTTAACGTATAGACATTAGAGCATTAAGTAAGACATTTCAAAGTCTTTCTTTGACATAATAAGTCGCTTTTTCATTTTCCTGCACTTGAAATTACTTTGCTCGTTCTCGGAAAAAAGTTTGAGTGGCATGGAAAAGTTAATCATTGGCCTACGAGAGCTTTGCAAATAATCAGGTTTGTTGTTTTTTATATTGGTTGGATTGAGATAGAAGTGTTTCTACTTAGGAATGATTTATCATGGGGATATAACTAATTTAGAAAATAACTGTTTTTCTAGCAATTTGTATATGCCATCACCTTTGTTGAATGAAGTACAGACTGGTAAATCATTTATATTATTTTTATTTATGTTATATACAAGAAACGATGGCATGTTAAGATTAAGGAATTTTTATCCTTATATTTCATGCAATTTTTAGTTGAACTATGTTGTACAATGATCCATAAGAATATTTGAATTACTTTGTTTTCATCACTAGTCACCGAAGAGTGTCAATACAGCTAATATGCGTTACAAATTCGAGCAGTGAAGAAAATGCTGACATTATAAACATGACTTCCCCAGTTCTGATGAAAAAAAAAAACATGATGGAAATGGAATAAAGCATTCAAATGGATAAGAATTCTCTGAGCTTACAAGCAGGGGACTTTGTGGATTCGAAATTTCTCGAAAAAACTTTTGTTAAAAAATTTCTTGGCCAAAATTTTAATTTAAATTGCGACCTAAAAGCACGAAATATATGCGAAAGACTCGTCTCGCTCATGAAAGAGCTGCAAGAGCTGATGAAAAACGAAGAAGTTCTAAGCCTTCTTCAAGCCTTCTTACCCAAACTACCCTTACTACTTCAACATCTTAGATGGAAATGGAGATAGCCCTACGGGCTAGGTACATTGAAAAACTAATTAAAATTGGAATTGACGAAAGATATGCCAAAAATCCTTGCATTCAATGTAAATAATCTTTACATTTAGTTAATTATCTTTCTAGTATCCTATCGTTTTCCGATATTTGGAAGTATATTCTAGTTTAATCTGTTGCAGCCAGGGGTTCCCACCAAATGCTGTCACACCTTTTCTTATCTCCCCTTTTTTATTTTCTTGTTTAAACTTGTACCTCTTTAACCAAAATTATAGTCTGTCCATTTTTCTTCTCTCTTTTTTTCATTTGTGCTTCATTTTGAGTGAGTGAGTAAGAGAGAGAGAGAGGGAGAGATTCTTAGGCTAAAACACTTGTCTAAAATTAAAACTGATTAATTTGTTTTGAACTCTTTAATTACGACATCGATTATAGAAGATTAGTTGATGTCATGACGCCGACTTCGTGTTACAGTCAGTGTCAGTGATGGTAAGAAAAACGATTTACTTATCCACATTTTTTTGGTAGTTAAAGGATTTTACTTTGTTTTTGATTCTTAAATAGAACTCTTCCAAGTCATCATCGTCAATTTGAATGCTTTGTTTCGTATTCATCATTTTTTCTTCACCGGAATAGGAGGGATCACGTGTAGAAATGTTAGCATCCTAACTGCTCTAGTAAGTATCGCTTACCTGTCATTTTAACATTCTGTGACTCTTTTTAAACAAACGAGAAAAGTATGCCCGGTTGGGCAAAATAATTCCTGATTGACTCTACCATATTTAGCACAATATGATTATTTCAACTTTGGAGTGACATGACATGAATCCAAATTCTAAATTCGATTAAATAACTTTTTAAGTTTAAATTTACATAACTCTTTTTAAATTCGAATTAGGGCAAATCATCATCATATCTGGCTAGACAGCCCAGGGTGGGCCAGTGCCTTCCTTTGAATTCGAATCCACTTCTCTCTGCTTTTGACACTTGTTCGCCAGTTTTTCTCCTTTAGAGTAAGGAAATCAGTCTCAACTAAATTATGCTGAATTATGGCAGATAGCTAGTGCATTATTCAAAGATAATTTGGATTTTAAACTTAAAATAGACAAATCTCTTGTGTTTCTTGCGCCGAAATTAGTGTTCTTGAACAAATTGTTTGCATACTTATTTATTATACTCATAAAACACATGATACGTTCATGCATAATGAAACACTGACTAAGCAAATTTTCCCAGCGGTTAAATTATTTATATGTTACTGTATTGAAAACAATTTTGCCATCCACTCAATACAAAGCTGCTTTTAAACGCCGAAGAAAAAAAATGATTTTTTGGAATAAAAAAAAGATCAAATGTTTTGAATAAAGTCATAAGTTTTTTCGTTGCATTTTCGTACCAGCTTTATTTAAACTCAAAATATTAAAAGCCTTTAGGGTTATGAGATGCATTGTAGATTTTGCTAGTGACTTATGATAAGGTACTGATTATTGCAGACGAAAAAGTTGTACTTCCATCGTCATGTGGGAAAAGAACTATTGCATTATGAATGAGCACATCTTGTATTTCTCAGAGTACATGAAAGGTAAATAAAACTAGCTTATTTTCTTCCATAAAAAATACAATACGAACACCATGGAACATACTTAGAAATGTTTACCCTTTAGGGTATATCTGGATTTCTTCGTATTTCCAACCTTTTTCCACTGTTGAATCTTCTTTGGGTAAAAAAGAAATAAATTCAACGTCTAAATTAACGTTATGGGAATGAGATATTTGCTGTTAATTTCGAAGAAAGTTTACATTTATGATAAGCATGTGCAATTTACATATTCTATTGTTTGCATTCCATGCTTCTTGACAATAGATTATTATTGTGTTTATATTGCAACAAGTATTGTATATTTTTTTTTAAAAAAGCGAAAGCTGCTGCGTAAAAAAAGAAATGTAAGACAAAGAAAAAAAAAGCTAAGTTTACTCTTTTCATTTGCTGTTTGTTTTCTACATTATGATATTCCAATAAAAGGTAAAATTTTTTCATTGGTTACTGCTAAATATTTTCGATAATGACTTGAGAAATGTCATTTGGAGAAGTTCACTGTGAGGTGATCTTTTTCGATTTCATCTTTTTTTTTCTAACTAATTTATATGAAAATATCTCAGTTTTGTACTAATTATACAAATAGAACTTTAGCTACATGATAAATCTTAATTTTTTAATGGTATTAACTGCATAAATTTGGTGTCACACCTTTTCTTAT
>NC_092204.1:58879620-58910074 GCF_043381705.1 Parasteatoda tepidariorum
AATATATTAATTATATTAAAAATATATTAGTTATATTAAAAATATATTAATTATATTAATAAAAGAAAATAGAGTGAAAGGCATGAATAGGAAATTTTCTTACGGGTAAGTGCAAACCCTTTGCAGGACGAAAAGGAATGGTGCTTTTTCAACTGTCTCCATCACCTTGGTAAGTTCTGTAATATTTTTTATGCCATCAGCAGATAATTAAAAAAATAAAATGTAATAGTTTAAAAAAAAATCAAAAATAGTGAAACAAATTTAAAATCTCTTTTTTTCTGCTTGTTGCAGTTATATTGTGATCTGGTTTTGAATCCAATTTTAATTTCTTCTATAAATGCCTTTTCAGCTACACGGGGAAAGAAGTCTGACTAAATTACCATAGTGCATGGATGGTAATGACAGTTCTAGTAAAATAAGAATAAATAAAAATATACCAGGTTAAAACCATTCATTTCGAAATCTTTCTACGCACATGGTAATGGCTTCCTGGAAATTCTAGTTTTACAAAGTATAGTTCTTATTACCATGCATTTATTAAAAAATGCCATACTGAAAAATAAGTTCATGCGAATAAAGGGTTTTTAAGCCACGCTCTTTAAGGTGTCATGAAAAAATCACCAAATTTTACCACATGTCATAATTTTGTTAATTTATTTTACCAAAATCATTTCCTAAGAGCTTCGGTAAGAACCACCAAACATTTTGGTGTTAGAGCCATACAAACGGTAAACTTTACCATATTCTGGCAATTTTGACCATACTTTTTTTTCTCAGTTTAAATGTGTATCCAAAAACATTTGAAACTCATATAAATAAGTGAAGTAATAAAATATTAACTTGATGAGAAATATGGAATAGTATTTCGTGCATTGAAGGGAAACTTTAGTAAACCGCTGCAGAAGGGTTGTTTCCTTAATGTTTGGTGTGTTAAGTTTGGTTTTACAAAGAATATACAGCTTTATCTGATAAAAGTATCGATTTTATTAAGACAAGCAAACATTCTATTATTGCATTTTTATTTGTGTTTATTTATTTGAATCAAATCTACTTTCACTATAATTGTGACGTTAATGAATATATTAATGTGCTTTTTCATTCAACCAATTTACTGTACTTTTCTTACGTTTCTGAGTATCGCCTATATGCCATCATTTGAGTGTTTGCAGAATTTTGTAATAAAAATATATTTATGAATATTGTTAATTTATAAAATTCCTAAGAGATTTTGCGTACACTGTAAAAAAAGAATGACCAAACATCGCGAAATTTCCTTTCTTATTGCCGAAACTGTTTCCAAACGAATATTTCGTCAAAATGGCGAAATAACTATCGTCACTTCGTCAAAGTAGCGAATTTAGTCAAAATTGAAGAAATATTTCGTCATTCTATTGTTTACAAAAAAAATCGTACTGCCGGAAGTATTTCCCGTTTCCTATAATCATTTTATCGTGCCAACCATATAGGTGGTTCAATGTCACCCTAATAACACGAAAAGCGACATAGAACAGAGAGATAAATTACGCCTGTTCCTAAAGCTCCATTCGAGTCCAAAATCTTTCTGCTACGAGGCCAGCTCCTTGACCACCATGCTCCCCAGCCAATGAACTTGGTCACTCTATTTTTGATCGTCTAGTCTTCATTCTAGTTTCGTCAATTCCGTCAACAATCTTCCACAAGGAAACACAACGAGTTTCGAGTTGAAGAAAAATCATTGCCATATATTTTATATTCCGTCTCAAATTACGTGATTTAATGACGAAATCATTCTTAAAATTAAAGAAATGTAGCTCAAAGATTACTGATTCGTAGAATTTCTAATTTCTGTTTTATTTCTGAGTATGTTCTGTTCTACGTATCTGTTCTCTTGTAAGAACGTATCCTTCTTCAGAAAAGTTGGAAAAAAAGTGTAATGGATACTTTAAAAATAAAAAAAAAAATGTTCGAAAAAATACGATTTTTATTCCATCCACTAGAAAACAGAGTTGCAGAAAGCAACAAATGAAGACTCAGCTCTTTGCTTGTATTGGTGTTTCTTTTTACTGAGTATTCTTTCTGAGAATCATGCCTAAAAACAAAAAAAAGTAAAACATAGGCAACTGTTTGGATCGTATTTCCCAATTTTTATTTTAGAAAAATAAGAAAAGGAAAAAAAAGGAATCTGCGGTTGTTTGGGAAAATTGAATCCTGTTGTCCGACAACCAAAAACGTTGGAAGTTTTGCGTGAGATGCATGATAAGGAATATTAGGGAACGGTTTCACATTTGGATGAAAAGGTTTCTTTCAGACTTTAGGTTTAGAATTTTTCTTCGACTAATATTTTTGATTTCTATGTTTCAAAAATGTTTGGAAAGCCCTTAAGTAGCGTTTTGTGAATAATAATAATAATAATAATTTTTACTATTATTCTTGTCCAAACGATAACTAAGCTGTTTAAAATATGCAATCAAATGTGTATAATTCAAACTAGCTAAGTAACAAATTCGGTATAGTTGGAGTTTTTAACTTGGTTCGCAAAATTCTGTATAAAAATAATGATAAAAATTCGTGAAAAGTTAGAATTTTATTTACGATAATTTATATTTTCTGTACCGTTGCCCTTAAAATATTGCAATGAAAACTGTTCTCAAGATATTATTTCTTAGAAAGATGGAAGTCAGGGACAGCTTCTAACTAATATCCTAACTACCTTTGACAGAAGACTTGGTAACACCTCTTTGGATGGAGAATATATTGGGTTGCTTGGATAGAAATGTCATTTTCTTTTCATGAAAATAAAATATTATAGTGAATTAATATTTTACAGAATCATATATTGCCCACTATAATTCAATACATTTTGCCATCTCTTTGGCAGTAGCATGATTCTACGTGCATAAAATTTTTGTTTTTTACTGGCAAAAAACTGATCCAGGTGATTTTTTACTTTCTTATTCGAAGTAAAGGCTAAACTGTCTAAAACAATCTGTACACTGTTAGAAATTTCTCGGAAATATGGTTAAATAAGAATTTGTTTTATTGTTATTTTACCATATTCAAACAAAACAGTCAAACCATAAATAAGATGGTAATCGAACTGTTAACTGAGAGAAAAACCGTTTATTAACTGTTTTCATTTTATACGGATAAACTATCAGAATTTTATCGCACCAACTAGGCCCACCTAATTAAGCATCTTAGTTCCTTGCAGATGGGTTCGTATTATAGCTGGGAGGGCTAGTCTATCAATCTTATGATCGACAAATTGGGGGTTCGAGTTTCAGCACTGACACCACAATATTCCCTCCATTCTCGTCAACACATGAAAAATCATCATTGTCCTGTACTCTCTAATTTCGTACCTTGGCGTATTGGAATGCGATACTATTATTTACGTACCATAAAGCTGCTTCATAAAGCAGTACCATTAAGCTGCTCCATAAAGCAGTACCATAAAGCTGCTAAACTATCTCTTATGCTCAGTTAAATTTCTTTTTTACAGATTTGAAACCATGCTGGTTGTAGATGGTTAAAAAATCATATTCTTTTGTATTCATGATTTTTTTAACCGTACTAGTTGTAAACTGTTTCAAAGCTGTAAAGGTAAAAAAAATGTTCTTTACCTTAAACTCTACGGTTAATTGAATGGACAGACTGGTGGTTAATTTACCATAGTTTTAGAAAGAAAATTCTAACAGTGTAGACGCTGGAACATTGTTGTAGGGAACCCTTTTTGCGTCACCAGTGATATCTCAGTGATTTCAAGGTCTTTTTATTCCCCCCGGTTTGCATAAATTAATACTTTTATTACGTCTTCATTAGCTTAAACCGGCGTGGTGCATCATCGTGTAGATTAATCGAAATTTTGGCAGAAGGAAATTTCGCAATGCAGTTTTGGCATTAATTTTCTTCCAATAAATCTACTCCATACACATTGGAAATTTTCTTCTTGCTTAAACAACATTTTTACTTTTTAAATAGCACAAAAGTAAAATATTTAGAAATTCTGCTTTTTACTTTCCATATCCAAGGGCACCAGCGAAATTACTGTACAGAATCAATGGAACTTTTTCTCAATCAAACCTTGTTGTATTTGCTATCAAAAAATATAATGAATGTGTGGCTTAAGTTTAAAGTTGACTGTGAAAATATTTAATTCAATTCTTCGTTGGGGTAAACGAAATTACTTTGCAAACTACCCAATAATTTATTCTTTTTTATGAAATTTAGAGGGGGAAATGCATAAATCCTGGTGATTTTAAATAGTCTTTTCAATTTTTTCGAACTAATTCTCTAGTCCCCACGAACTCAAACTCTCCAAGAAACTTGTTATAACTTTATTTTCGATAAACATAAATAAAAGATTTGCTTTTGTTTCTATCAGAAACTCTAAAAAGGAAATAACAAAAGAGCCCACTTTATTACACCACCAGTATTTTAAAAACGTCCAAATAATCTCGAAATTCTTACAAATTTGCATTCTTGGGTAATACCGAACATGTTAAGTATCTTTCTCTTCAATACCACTACGCATTTTCTTCCCATTCAGGAAGTACATGAGAGTTTTTAGAACCCACTTAAGAATACAACAGTACTGTTGAAATGAGACTTGACTTTGAAATCTGCTTTTAAGAAAGAAAACTGACTTTTTAGGTTGTTGAAAAAAAACGGAAGTTACATCGATAAACCATTTGACGCTGCGAGTTGCTTTTTTGGTTTTGTTTCTTACTTCGACTATTCGAGAGTCCTTAGGGTTGCATGGAACGCTGAAGTTTTTAAAATTTGGGAGTGTAAGAGTGAAAGAAGGAAGTACATTGAGTGTAGTACATGTAAAAATGAGGCAACATTGGAATCACTTGGGGGTAAACCGTTGCATTATGAATGAGCACGTCTAGTACCACTGAACATGATGTGTAAATAAACGTTAGATCATCTTCCGTTGCTTATATATAATAAAAAAAAATAATATACTATAAAAAACAAAAATTTTTTTAGTAAAGGCTAGATCTTTTGAAAAATATTTGAGTTAAAATAAATTTTGTAATATTATCGTCAACTAATAATTTCGGTACACGTAAATTATTTTTTAAATTATTTATTCTTAATCATCTCTAAGTAACACTAATAGTTTGTTTTAGCTTTAATATACTTAATAGCTATATGAATAAGTTTAGCGTTTATACACTGAGAAAGTATTTGTCTATTGAACTGAAACTATAGTATGTCCATTTATGTACTTTCTTTTGTGCTTTCTTCACTTTGTTTCTTTGCTGTAGTCTACATAGCAAAAATTATACCCTGTAAATTGTTGGATAGTCTGGTGAAAACATTTAGACACTAAGGACTGTTCTTTTTATTGAATTGAATTGAAACTATAGTATGTCCATTTATGTACTTTCATTTATTCTTTATTCACATTGATTTTTTTTACACAACATAGCATTGAATATACCCTATTCTTTGTTGGATAATTTGATGTAAACATTTTGGAGTTTAGACACTGAGAAAGATTCTTGTTTACATAAAGGAAACTATAGTCTGCCCACTTATGTAATTGAATTTGCTGTTTATTCACGTTGTGTTTTACTTTTGTCTACATAGTACAAAGTATAAACTATCCTTTGTTGAAACTTTAATGTACTTAATAACTTTAATATATAGCTTATTATATAAAATAATATACTTTTATTTTTACATTTTTAGTAACTCGTTTTACTGTTGGTGAAATCTGCAATAGAAATTATAAATGCTGTCTGACAAGCCAAACCAATCATGTCCTCGTAGGAGATTTGTGACCGATAACAATGCAAGTAAAAACTGGGTTTTTAAAAGTTCAGACAAATTTTATTTCTTTTATTGTCAATATTAAAACAAAAAAATTAAATATTTTGAAAACAAGGTTTTTCAGGTGGATAAAAATAGAGATCATTTCATTTGTGTCAGTATTCAAACTAACTGAAGGAAAAAAATCGTCAAATGTTTAATTTAAAATGAAAAGGCTAGTTCTAAACAAATGAGAAAAAATCAAAAGTTTCACACGAACTAACTAATTGAAATTTTTTAACGATTTTTCGGGTCGGGGACTAAAATTCCCCTATTATCTTCTGTCCGAATTTCAGGACTCTGTTTAGAAGTAATAAGTGGGACGCACACACGCACAGTATCCCCTTTTTATTAATGTAGTTCTATAAATTAATGACGCCAACCTTGGCTTACGAATACTGTTTATTAAGTAGATAATTTTAAATTTCTTATAAAAATCCTCGTACTTATTTATCAGTTTGGAAAGGGAAAATAATTTCTATGCTTGGGAGAGATTTTATAGTGTAGATCTTTGGGGTTTTAACATACACAGGTGTAACAAATTAAGAGAATTTGCAGACTTGGTTGATTATCTCTAGAACTAGGGGACTGAATTTAGGGAAATTTTATACGTACATACATAGATACAGTACAAAACAAATAACCATTCAACAATTGTAATACACACCCATGATTGTACGTAACGCTCGTTGGTGTAGGAAGGCATGAAATTTCCACAGGACAATTCAGGCCAATTGCCACAGTAAATGATAAACTGCCTTATTTCAAGTATGAAATCAAGCTGCAAGGCTTTTATGTCTTTAAGAGGGGACTATACTTCCTTATAACCCATTTTCTTTTGTTTATTTTGAAACCGCTGTTTCATACCTTCCGATTTCAACGATTGTTACGCATGATCATACGTGTGTATTACAATTGTTGAATGGTTATTCGTTTTGCATTGCTCCAATGTATGTACAGATCAAATTTCATTAAAATTGGTCCCGTAGTTCTAGAAATAATCGGCCAAGTCTGCAAATTCTCTTAATTTCTCACACCAATGCAGTTTCATTGCATTTTTTCTTATCAGTAAAAATTTAAAGATTCGGTGGGTAAAGTTACCTAAATAGAATAAAATTAAAGAAAAATAAATAGCGAAATCTATCTTTTTTCTAAGAGCATATGCTCCGTTTTCTAAGTTATCTACACATACATAGCGTGGGAGAAAGATGCCTTAATATCGTAATAGTGTTTGGAGTGATAGAAAAAAGTGAATCTCCTCTCCTGAAACAAGATGTTACTGATTGACAAATGAAAGTGGTTATTGGGAATGGCATTTTGTTGAGGAAATAATGTTTTATCCTTTATAACTTGGACATTCTTTGAATTTTGAGATATTTTTAATTCATTGGGGTATAGTAATATCTTATTTAATATATATTTTTTCAGAATATTTGTGGATTAAAATAAAAAGTTTTTTGGAATCTAAATAAAGCAATTAATATTTTTTTATTTCTGTAAAATAGAGTTTGTCCAAAGTAGTTTGCTGAAATATTTTGGTTTTCTGAGAATTAGTAAACTATTGCTAAGAATTTTCAAAAATTCAATAAAACCCCATTTTTACAGTTTTAAATAGGAATAATTCTTTTAGTATTGTTATAATTTACAATAAAAGTTAAAAAAGAATCATCACATCCAGCATATTATAGAATACCCAGTTATTTCATAGAAAGAAGAAAACTGTCAGGTAAAAATACTTCAGATATTCCATGAAATACCTAGGTATCCTATAGAATGTTGGTACTCGATGCATTGAAGATAACATGTAAATTGTATCTTATTTTATAACCGGCTTTGAACAGTCGATAAAATGCTAAGTTTACGACTTTTAATGTTCTACTCCATAGCCTTGTAATTTCGAACTCAACCAAGAAGACAAGGGAACTCCTGGATCAAGCATTGAAATGACTTTTTGACAGAATTAACCAGCATTTGCGTTACACGGAGAGGAAAACCTCCAACTGATTGCCCGATGGTTAGGAAATTTTAATCTATGATCCGTCTACCACTGAGTATATTTTATATCAGCACTGCTGTCGATGTGAGCTGGGGACAGAAATAGTATCAATTAGCCACCACTGGGATTCGAAACTGAGACATTTTATTGGGAGGCGAACGTTCTGTATCCTGAGCTATCACGACTCTCACTAACATGTATTGTAGGTTTCTTAATTGTAGTGTTTTTTATTATTATTTATTATAAAAAATATGGTTTGTATTTTTTAGGAATGTGCGTCTGTTGAATATTAGCCTAATCATGCCATTTATCATATTTAATCTATTATAATGCCAGGCTTTATATAACACCTAAGTATTGTATACAATATTAGTTAAGTATATACTTTTTAAAACAATTTAAGGAGATTGATAAAATAACGGCATAAGCAAATTTTTTTGTTTCATAAAATTGAAGAAGAGAGTAACAAATGCAAATTTTTCATATTTTCAAATTTCGCAGTAGACAAGTTTTGAGTTTGACGTCCAAGACTATGTTTCAGTGGCAGTGAATTTGATTTGGCTTTCAACTTAATGTAAGACAAAGCGGAAAAGTATGATCAACATTCAGTAAGCGCGTTGTTTTAGATGAGTGGGCTGTCTCAACGAAGTCATTTAACCGAATCAGAAGTTTGGAGAATTCCTGGCCGGTTAGAGTGGGCCAAATACAAGCCGAAGTAGCAGAAGCCAAGTGCGATTTCCAGGATATGAAACCATTTTTTGGAGACTGGAAATGCAGGCGAAGATCAGGGCAAAGGCGGTATTATTTAACGCAAACGGCTAACGCTAACGCAGGACTATTATTTAAAGCTAACGGCTCGGAGACACCGAAATATGAATGCAACTCTTCTTCAACTTCACTTTCGCTCGGCTACTGGCACCGCAGTTCGGACACAAACTATTTGTTAACAGCAAGGCACCGTCGCGCTTGCAGGGAGTGGGCAACGGAGCATGTGAACTGGAGGAGAAATGAATAGCGCAATATTCTTTTCTCTGACGAGTCCTGCTTTTCCGTTCATCCTGATAATAGGCATATTTTCATCTGGAGGGAACGTGGCAATAGAAGCAAATCCTGCTTTCGTGCACGAAAGTGTAAGATTTGGCTTTGGGGGAGTGATGGTCTATGCTGGAATCTCCATTGATGGGCGCACCGATCTCCATATCATTCGTAAAGGAGCTCTGAAAGGTCGCCGATATAGGGATGAGATCCTAAAACCTGTTGTAGTCTCTTACGCTGCAGCAATTGGTGATGACTTCATGTTAATGGATGACAATTGTAGGCCACATTATGCTATCTTGGCGAACGATTTCCTTTCTTGAAGAAAGAATCATACGAATGGATTGTCCAGCGTGTTCTCCGATCCAATCGAACATATTTGGTACATTCTAGACGGATTGTTGGACGCCCTCCACCCCCATAAGATCTCCAATAACTGGAAGGAGCTTTTCTGGAGGAGTGGAGCAAAATGCCCCAGCCCTCCATTTATAACCGCATTTACTCGATGCCTCAAAGGTGTTCAACGTTGCTGGCCGTCTGGGGACATCATATCCCCTACTAAAAACGATTTTCTTTTAAGGAAACACCTTTTTTTATTCGTTTTTCTCAAATGCACAAATTGTATTTTTTTCCTTTTGTACCCAAATGCTCAATAAAACGAATTTTTTTTCTGCCAAATAATGTCATTTTTTATCTTATATAGCCTACTACGTCTCTGGATAATGTGTCAATCATTTAAGTAATTCTCCAGGTGCAAGATCAACCCACAACCTCAATGTCCTTTAAATGTTTTGCGCAATGTATTTCACTTTAAATTCTGTTATTTTAAATATTATAACATTTATATATGAAAATTGTATACAATGATATATTTGAAATTGAAATTGAATTGATGTTTTAAAATCGTTGATTGTAGAATTTATCAGGTTTGTTGTTTATTTAATCATGATTTTTTTAACCCTCTAAGTATAGAGCCCCTTGCAAAATTATTTAGATGTTTCCCTGCTATGCACTATTTTCTCACCGAATAACAAATGAAAAACCGATTTTTCTTTATCCAAGAAAGCTCAACCAGCATAATGTTTGAACAAAGTTATAACTAACACTCAAACGGTTATCATTGATTTAAAAACTAAATTAGTGCTCTTAACCATATATATTGATGTAACGCAACACGCTGGCATTATTTAATGCATTTTAATAATAATTTAATTATTATTTATGAATTAAATTTGCTCCCTTGATCATTAAATTAAGGAATGTTTATTCATAATACAATATTGATGTGTGTGATTACTTTAAAATTTTTATGGTTACTAATTTTTTTAAACTACTCATTATGACTTATGTGTGTGTCACTGATATATGTGATTATTTCAAGCATGTTATACTATGTTGCTTATTTTTTTAAGTTTACTAATTAAGATGTATGCCTCACTGAAGTATGTGATTATTTCATGCTTGTTGTGGTGCTAATTTTTTTAAACCAATAATTATGATGTATGAATGCGTCACTAATTTAAGTGATTATTTCATACTAGTTAAGTAATTAATAATTTAAAACCACTAACTCTAATTTTACGAACATCGTAGTCTGCAAACACCATAATCCCCCTGCAAACAACACATCAGTTTTATCTAGAATAGTGTTTGTATGGTTGTTTTTTTATTTTGTAGTAAATAGAAGAAAAGATTCTAAATAATAGTTTGCAATATCTTAACACATTGTTCTATTTAATTTGGCTAAATTCTTCTTAAATATTTCTTCGTGTAAGCTTTATCTATCTTTAATTTATAGCAAAAAGTAATTCAGAATTTTCCCCTTTAAGAATCATATAAACTTGTATAGATTTTAAAACCATTTCTGCTGTTTTCCGAACAATACTTAAGTGTACTGAGAAAAAATTATAATCGAAACAACCAAAATTGGTCAAATTGACCATGTTTCTGGCTCTATGGGAATACTACAGAGCTCGAGTGTATTGGAAATGATTTTTGTAAAATTAACAGTAAAATGTGATTTTATAATACATGTTAAAAATTTCGTAAATATTGTGAAATTTGGTGATTTTATTGTGACACTATAGAGCATTGCATAAGCACCATTTATTCCGTTAAATATACTTTTCAGTTTTGTATTTTTTAATAAATGTTAGGTAATGAGAACTATCATTTCGAAAACCAAAGTTTCTGGTAAGCCGTTAGTATAGGAACAGAAAAACTAGCTTAGGAATGGCTTAAATACCGTATATTTTGGTATTTTGGTTAAATTAACCAGAATTATATTATATTTTTTCATTTCTGTTTTTATACCATAATTGTAATTCAATACAGTGTGATAATTTTACCTGAATGTTTTCTTCGTGTGATCAAAGTGTATTGCGACTATTAATATAAAGCTATTTGAAATGTCGATAAAATGTGAACTGCCTATAGCCTTATTAATGTATGTGAATATTAATTTTGAAACTGCACATTTGGATAAAGGCACCTACAAGAATTTATTTTCAACCAATTTTTTAAATATACGTAAATATAGTAAATCGTGCAAATACGGCATTATTTTCTTTCAACTTTATATTCGGGGAAATTTAGACAGGCGAGAATAGTAAAATGAAAGAGAATTTACATTTTTGCATAATGCAAAACATTTTACTCTGGCTTCAACACACATATCGTATTCTCTTTCTGAAAAGGAAGCCGATTTCAGAGTCCACTTAACTATACAACAGCGCTGTTGAAATAAGACCTGACTTCGAAATTTCTTTTTAAACACTCAGCTTGAGTTACCTTCTGTAATAAGAAGCAAAATTGAACTGAGCCAAGGAAAAAATATTTCCTGCTAAACATTTTCAAATTTTTCCTTCATATCTGTGCCGAATCTTTTTTTTTAACCCTGAGGGCTCTAAGAAAACTTAAAGTGCGGAAAAGTAGAAAGATATATGTAGCATAGAAATGAGTAAAATAGGCATAAAATTGCTGATAGTATTGCTAACCACTTGGGAATAAGGCTGTTGCATTATGTATAAGGTCATACTATACTGCTAGGTATGGCCTTCAAATAAAAAAGTCAATTCTTATTGATAGTCAAAGTATGGTAAATATTAAAGTATATATGCAAGTGGCTTTTATATATTTGTTTTGGGATTATTTTTAGACTATCTTTCTTCATAGTATGGTGTTCCTAAGTTCACTAAATATCAGTGGATTTTTCGTAAAACTAATGAAATCTGAAACATTATGAATAACATAATTTTAATGTGATATGAAAAGATAAATGGTTTGATAGGAATATAGATTTCTCACGTTTTTTTGTAGCGTAGTCAAATTAAGAACATCTACAGCCTTCAAAAAATTCCAAAATGATGTATTGTTATTTAAAATAAAACTTCATTAAAAGGTGATATCTTTTTACGAAACTTCATGATATTTGTGATATTTTTATATTTTAAATTTAATTTGTAGCCAACAGTTGGAATAATACAAAATCACTATTGAAATGGATGAATTGGGATGCTAAGCTACAATACTTGTAGTTACAATAGATGCTTTTTGTATCATGCTTGTAGAGCACATTTAGCTTTGTTTTTTTTATTTGGCTTCATAAATACCTTGTTTACCTTCATAAATACCTTGTTGTAAGTAATCGAAAAGTATCGAAAATAAGTAATAAATATCGAGATTTTATTGTTGTTAAAATTTAGTTTATAAATATGATGATCCTTAAAATTATGAATTACTGGATGTTATAAGAAAACATATGTTTGAAAATCAGATTGCATCAATTAGATGACGAAATTATAAGACTGATGAATACTGCAAGTAACAATCACACATACTTATAAGCATACAATAAAATAGAAATATCGTGAGACCATAAGAAAGAATCAATATATTTTTTTTTGCAGTTAAACATGTTGGGAGAAATAATTTGGAATAAATCAAATTAATTACTCACTACCAAATTACAGAGAATAAATACAGGAATTTCATGTCCCTAGACATAGCTTTTTTTCCATTTGCTAACTTGGTTGAAATATGGATAGTATGATAAAAGCGCATTGCACCCATATTATTATTATTATTTTTTTTTCTACAAGAGTTTTTTAAAAAGTAGTTTCGTTAATATAAAATATAAATATATCTTTTAATTTAAATTGTGTGAAGTTAGTGTTTGCTAAATTTAAGTAATATATCAAATTTTGTAACTTAAAAAATACTTCAATTTTTAAAAAAATAAAATATAAAATATTACGAAACAAGTATTAACAAGTAAAAAATTTTCCGTTATCTAATTAATTTTGGCATATTTATTCAAAGAATAAAACAAAACTTAAGTAACAAAGAAATGTATGAAGAATTTTATTTACTACAAAAAAGAGTCGTGTAACTTATTGAGAAAGTGAAGAAGATTTTCTGGTTGTATTTTATCTATTTATATATTTAAACAAAGAATTGTGTTTAAGAAACAGAATTTCCACTTGAAATATGAAAAAAGATATATATATATCCAAAAGATATGGCAATTTTAATGTGAATAGTTTATTCCAGAAAACAACAGAAAAAACAGTGCTGCAAACAGTTACCTGATGTAGGGAGGAAATTCTACATCGAAATGGAAGGGGAAGTTTTGAAATGACTATGAAAGGATTATTTTCCGATTAAAACAGTTCTATATAAAACATAAACTTCTACTTGCAAAAAGCATAATTTGAATAGAGAATATGTAAATAAATAGACTAAAGAAATACCGTTTGACGTAAAGGGAACTGATAGTTCGAATGTCTACTGTCGAGCTCTTATACAAATATAAAACCATTTGCCTCGGCAACAAACGATCCGAATCGAGATTGAATTTCACAAGCAAAATTATATTTATTTTAAAAACACGACTACTAAAAATAGGGTTTTAACCCTATTTTCAGTAGTCGAGCTTCTGAAAGAGTAACTGAGAGTAGGAAGCTTGTTTATTCTCATTGTTATAAAAACATAAGAAAGCATTGTAATAATGTAAAATGGAACTTTATAATGCTTATATGGAATAAAATTGATTCTTTTCCATAGGTATTAGAGCATTTATTTTTAAATAATGGGCTATACAAATACATCTATGGTTATTATTTTGATACAAATTCTTCTTAAAAATGTGTTTCATAAGCGAATCTATTGTCTAAGTTACTTATTATATAATTATGTTTTAATTATTTAAATTATAATTTGGATTACATGACTATAAAAAGGGAGGAGGTAAAAAAGGAGATAATTTTTTGCGAAAATATGGAAAGGAAGAAATTTGACTATCCACATTGTTATTGATGCACAAAAAATATTTAAAAATTTTCAATAACTTTTGAGAAGAAAAGAATTTTAAAATTTAATAATTTTTAAAATTTTGTTTAAAATTTTTTAATGAAAATATTGAAAGGAAGAAAATTTACTATCCTCATGGTTTTAGATTTCCAAAAAAATATTTAAATTTTAAATAGAAAAACGGAATTTCAAAATAAAATTTGTGTTAAGTTTACAAGTAAGAAAGGCAATTTCCTTATGTTTAATTTTAACTCCTTAGTTGCCTTTCAGCGAAATATATAGTTGTCCACGAAGCATAGTTTTTTCCTCTGCACGGTTAACAGTTAATAATTCTCGTACTATTTGCCGAAATCTCAAATTTTTTTATTTCGCCGTAAACCAATATATTTTTTCTGCATATCTTCATAATTTCATGTTTCTGAGTTTTATATTTTTTGAGAAGAAAAACAAACAAAAACAGTTAAGTTGAACATCCAAAGTAACGGCAGCGGGTAACGATTTCTTAATATAAGGGAATTTTTTTTCAATTCATGCAGTGACGTTGCCATTTCATCATTGAAATACTTAATTTTCTTTTTTTAACTTGTACTTTTTCGCATCCCTTGAAATTAGAAAATAAAATAAAAAGTATAACGAAAAAATGTAGTTATATGCCCTAAGTAATACAATAATAATTTTGCTAATTTCAAGAGTGTAATATTTTTCTGTTCTATTTTAAGATAATGAATTTAAACTTTATAAAAAACAGAACATTAAATTCCTTAAGTCTTGATAAAAAAAAAGAAATATTAATGTAAATTTAAATAGTTAAATGTTATTGGACATGAATAAAACATGGATCTACGTGACTTTATGTAATTTATTTGTAACTTAAAAGGACTAATTTATATTTCTTTATATGCCTTTTATGCCTTTATATGCCTTTATTATTAATTTATATGCTTTTTCTTGTTTTTATGAACTAAAAATGAACTTTTAGTGATAAAGTACATTTCAAAAGCAATTTATCGTTCAAAAAAGGTGGAAAATAAAAGGGTCGCTTTATTATATTATGAGAAGCAGCATTTAATAAGTTTTAGGACTTCTATGGGTTTTTCCTCAAAACTATAAAGTAATAAAGCTATGCGATTTGAATCAGTCATATAAGATTACACATTGTTTAGTTTTCAAAATTTAATTTTATTTATTCAGTTTGAAATTATTAAAACCTACTTAGTTGATACTAAAAAATTCTTTCAACATTAATTGCACAAAAAAAAAAGATATTTATCAAAATCTAAAAACAGACACATGAATGCTAGACAAAATTTCAAAAACTCCTCGTAACAGAACTGTATGTTTTGGAAGAAAAAAATTTAAAGTTAATCTAAAACACGGCATGCTTTGTATTTGGAATTCTGATAGGGGAACGACCTTGTGTTTAGCTTGTATCGAAGGAAATTGCTGGAGAGAGTAAATATCACCTTGTGGTATTGTTCAACACCTACTAGAAGGTGGTTATGTATTGATACCACATATGAATACCACATATGTAATTTTACCCTTTTTCTTGCCAAATTTGGTTTATTTAAACTAAAGCTTAAACTCCATTAGGTGCGCATTTGTTTCCGAGCCAACCATTTTACGCCAAGGATGCTAGCATGAAAAACGAGGATACGTGATGCCATAAAAAACATTAAATTTTTGTTTTTACAAAATTTTTTCTTCTCTCTGTGATGATATTTCCCTGATACTTAGCTGGCAACTGATGTTGCTTTAAATTTTCTTCCGGAGTTTATGTTGATTTGTGTTGTGAGCGATGAAGCTTAACGAATAAAATGTTCTTTCTTATTTTTCTGAAAATGTTCTCCAGCTTTCTTTGTTTCATTTGGCTATAGATGGGTGAGTAATGCATCTTTTTAAACTTAAGTATTCATGCTTTTTTTCCAACTTGATGCGTTCTGCTTAACCCTGCGGCACTCGCTTTATTTCGACACCATACCTTAAATTTAATTGCTCTAAATTTTCTATTCTTTCCTTTCGACCATTTAATTTATAACCTTTTTAAATTAATTTTTAATGCCCTCACTAAGCTGTTGGCTGTATACCCAACAGTTTGTTTGTGGAAATTATAAAAGAGGATCAAAAGCACCTTAAGAATTTTATCACCCCTCCGACAATTGAGTTCGGCAGGGAAGGAGAAAGGCTTTTTAAATTAATACAATTATTTAAGAAATACCGAAAGAAATTCTGAAGCACGTGGGTCACAATTTAATAGTTTAAACTTGCTGCAATATTAATATGGTGCTAATTTTAACAATATTATCGAACCTCTTAAACTAGATTACACCAAATGGATAGATTCCGAAGGAAATAGAGTTCTTTTAACATCTTAATAAAGTTTCAACAAATTTGCACTTTCGATGCATTTTTTGTGTGTGGATCTTTCAGTATTTGATATTACACGGAGAAAAAATTCAGGTGAAACTACTGTACTGTATGATATTGACATTTCTAGTAAAAAGAACATCATAGTTCTGGTTAATAAAACTGATATATACGGTATTTAAACCATTCGGTAGTTTTTTACCGTTCATTTGGCAACAGTTTATTGGAAATTCTGGTTTTAAAAATTACAGTTCTTACCACAACTCATTTAGTGTACAAAACCGGGAAATAATTTAATCGAATAAAAGGTTTTTATGCTATTCTCTAACTAAGGTAATGATATATTTAGCTAACTTTTCAGCATTTACCGTATTTAATCACACATCGTAAAACCATATTTTATTGTTAAAATCATGATTCCAAAATCCTTATCTAAACGCTTCGGTAAAGATTACCGAGCTTTTTGGTGCTCCCATAGAGCCAGAAATATGGTGAATTTTATCATATTCTATATTTTTGACTATAGTATTTTTTTTTCAGTATACAATAATCAGTTTAAAGATTTTGAGTATTTGTATCGAAAGTAAATATTTGTCTCGAATGTAAATATTTTTCTGAATTTAATTCATTATGCTCTTAGTTTTTTAAATTAAAAAGATTATTTAAGGTCTAAAAATATTGAAACTTTCCATATAAAAAAATGCTTAATATCTTAAGACTTTCTTTACTTTTGAATGACGTGGTTGAAAATGCCAGATCAGTTTTTGCATTATGCAGAATGCGTAAGCTAAGCTGCCAAGCTTCCACATTTTCTTTTTACTTAAAAGCTTTTCAGCGGCTTTAGAAACTGCTAAGCTATACACCACCGTTTTAGAAATGAGACCTGACTTCAATTTCTGATTTTGAACAGTAGGGTTGTAAAGAAAAAAAATTGAGAAAACTCCATATTTGTTTAAAATGCCTTTGTACAATATTTACTCTCTTATTTTGAATTTTTTAAGCCTTAAAAGATTGTCAGCTAGCTTAATTATATTTAAAAATTGAACAAAAAATTTTGTTAGAAACATTTTTTATAGCTAAAAAGAATATAGGCTATAAGGAATAGCTGTAATTAGAAATTATGCATAAACTAAATTTGTGAAACTAATGTAAATGTGTGCAAAATTCGAAAGATGGATGACAGTAACTCCGAACTTTAAACCTGAAAACAGTATCGGTTAACTTAATTATATCTAAAAATTGAACAAGAGCTATGCTTGGAAAAGTATGTGAAAATTTAGTAAATTTTGGGATTTTTTCAGTATTTTTATAATTTTAAAGCTTTAATAAAGTATTAACTATTTTTATTTATAAATTAAAAAAACTATATATGTAAAATTCAGACCGACTGTATATACTTCCTAGGTTGTACCTATTGATATGAATAGGAGACATAAGGATAACAACTGAATAAAAATCAATATTATTAATTGTGAGTTGCAAGCAGCACCAGAAATATACATATAATCACTGATAAAAGATAAAGAACTTTTGAGGTAGTTTCCATAGCCTAATTTAACTTTGTCAGTAAATTATGTGGGGAAAGTAGTCTAGGTCAATATCAACGTAAAATCAAGATAACTGCTATATTTTCATACGGTGTGACGTCATGCCTAAGATTTATGTATTTCACGTATGAAAACTATATTCAATAAATTTTAAAAAGTTCCACACTAGAGTATGATGCATGGTTTAGTACGTTAGCTTGTTGGAAAGCTCCAATAAGCTAAAATTTCGCCATAAATCAGTAATACTTTATTTATAATTTTCCTGTTTTTTCTTACTGTATTTTCCTATACAGTAAGTAACATTTAAATTATGGTTGAAAGTACCGTAAGCTGAGTGCAATTACTTATTTAGTTCATAAAACATTTTCAGATTAAACTAAGCGTAATATACCATTTCTTAAAAACATATCTCCCATATCTCTCCTTTCATAATTTAAGTAATTGAAAACGCATCTCAATTACTTAAACTTAACTTCAAACTTACGTAATGCGTCAAACTAAGTATTTCAGGCCCTTAGATTGGGGAACTGAAATTTGATATGATGAAAATGCAACGCTCAAGCTTCAATAGATAATAAAAGATCAAGTTTGAATTGAATAACATTGTGAGGAAATTTCATGCTTGTTATGATATAAAGTGCTTTTTGAAAAATTTCAAGGTTTATTTATTTTTTAAAAATTTATTTTTAGACTTACTTAAACAAAAATTGAAAGACGTATTTTAAACTTAGGTAAATTTTAAGGTTCAATATCGCCTATTTAAACAAATTATAAAATTCACTTAGTTAATCCAAACAAGTTGTAATAACACTATCAAATTAAAATAATATACAAATTTAATAATTATGTAGCCAATAATTAAAATGACCTTAATAAAGGAAATAATCGATAACGAAAAATTATTAAGTCAAATATCACAGTTTCTTAATAAAAAAGTGTTTATTTTCTAATTTTTTAATATTTGAAAAATTATTATATCACTGAACTGTCTGAGGTAATGAAATATGCAAAAATTGCAAAATTCTCACCAGAATGGCAATATTTTAAGAGGCCGTTTCTAACTTTGTTGCGATTCTTAGAGTTTACGAAAGGACAGTTTTTAAACATAGGAGACATTTAATAATTGATTGCTGGCAGAAATGGAACCAAAAGAATTAAAAAATGTGGAAGCACAACATCAGGAATTTTAAAAATTGTTGAAGATTATGGTAACAGAATGGATGACTACTACCGTGGTATTGCACATTGCAGGTTTGAGTATAATGACATTGTAAGTTTAAAAGTTACTTTCTTATTTATCTTGTATATCTTCTTAAATCTTTGAATAAATAAAAAAATGAAAAACACTAAACTCGCGAGATTGGTTCCAATCCCGAGGAAAGTGAAAATAGTGTTTTTATTTAGAAATATCGTTTTGCAAAATTAGTGATAATCAGAATACGCTATATTATATCACCACGAAATTTTGATCACACGATATTTTGTTCAAGCGAGTTCTTGACATCACGATATTTTGTCCAGACAATATTTTGACCTCGTAAGATTTTGTCCTACGTTACTGAGATTTTGCCACCAAGCCTTTGAGTCGTAAATGTTTGACTCAATTTTGATTTGAACCTGGAACTAAATATTAAGAGTATGAACTTTTTTCTTCTCTAAAGTCTTTCGTTAATAAGAAAACTGTGAAATTTAAGAAAATGTATTGCATCCTTATACAGGGCTATTTATAATTATCTCCGGGGTTTCGAAGTGATATTGTAAAAAAAAACGAAGACGAATATGGCAAAAAAAGAACATATGAAATTATTCCGAAAGTATTCAAGTTTTAATTTAAGCAATTGCCGGTAGATGGCAGTAACATGTACCACTGAACCCAGTTGCAGTAAAGAAAAATGGCGTTTACAGGCAGAGGGAATTATGAATGACCATGTATTAATGTAACTGTCAACAGAAAAAGTGTTTTATCAAAAAATTTATACTCAAACTAATCAAAATCTATCGAAATTTTATTTTGATTGGAAATTAGTTCTTCTGTTTATTTTAAAAACCAAATTTTTGAAAGGCAATTACCATCACGATTACAGCACTTAACATATAGAAAATTGCTCCTAAAAATAGAATTAATAAAATACAAATCAACTCAATATCACTTGTAATGGTAAATAAATCACTGTATTTAAAATTTTTCAGCAAAACTATTTAAGAAACCTAAGAATTACTCTAAAGGCAGATTTTTATATTCTAAAGCGTTTAAGATTTGACACTAATATTTGGCAAAATAATTAAGCAAAAACTTTAAAGCAGAAAACTCTTAACTTTATTTTAGCTCTGGCATATGACTTTGACATCATGACATATTTTAAAATAATAAAATAATTGTGAATTTCGGTAGCAATTTCTTAAAGCGGGAAAAGATTATTAGATTCACAAAAACTTTATCATTGCTTTTAAAAGTATGACGTCCCGGTATAAATTAATTTTATTCATTTTTAAGCCTTTATGAACGTTATTTGAATAATAACCTTTGAAGTGAAAAATGAGTTTTCTGACATTTTTTAAAGTTTTTCGGAATGTTGGATATTTGAAATAATTTTGAATGTTTTATTCATTTTTTTCCTTAATTATTCATTTTTCTTTTTTAAAATGATAAATTTTCAAAGATTTTCTTTGAATATTTTCTTGCGATGAAACTCATTTGAAATTATTTCGGAAAATATTCGTTCTAGATTTGATGAATGCAGTTTCTAAAGAATTTCTGCCCATTATTTTTTTCTAAATTATTGGAGGAAGAATGGTTGTGTCATTAGCCTACTTTCCTTTTCGTAAAATTTAAATGACCTCTTTTGAAATATGTTCTTTAAACCAACATTCTGTTTTAATATCTTTTTAAATCTAAAGTAATTCTTTTACCTTAGTTTAGTATTTAGTTAAGAAGCTAGGTTTGTTTAGTATTTTGTACGATTTAAGTTATAAGCACTGTTTTTTATTTCTTTATTTTTCGCGAAATTTTGTTAACTGTTAAATTGGTATATCTATTTTTAAAACATTTTTTACTTTTGCTTCACACCGGTAAGTTTGTTTCCTGATTTCTTTCATTTCAAGCGCATTTTCAATTAATTTTTCATTTTTAGCGATATATATTTTTTTCTTCGCGAAATTTTGGTAACTGTTAAATTAGTGTCTCTATTTTTTAACTTTTTTTTTTTACTTTTGCTCCACGCCGGTAACTTTGGTTTCTGCTTTATTTTATTTTAAACTCAATTTAAACACATTATAAAGAGCAATTTTTATCTTAGGATAATTATTCCTTATTCAGAAATATTGCATTTATCGTAAGGGAAGTGTCCTGATGTAGACCTTCGCATTTTCTCATTAAAATTTTTTTTATTTTATTTATGCACATACTTATATATTTATTTTAGTTGTGTTGAACAGAGGAAATGATCGCCATTTTTAATCCATGGAGAATTTCGGTGTGTGTGCATAGAGAACAATACCCAAAGTCAAAGTTTTCACTTATTGGCTAGCACAGCAACAAAAAAGATACTTTCTTTCTTCAGAGTAACTTTTCGATTCTGCAAGTGAAAGCTAGAGACAAACAATTACTGAGATCGTATTCGCGTTCCACCCTACACTTTCCCCCATGGGAAAACCATATGGACGTACAGGAAAATCGAATCCTGTCACTAGACTTAGAAACAGAAAAACAAGGATCTCCGCTTGTGATAAATGAAGAAGAATATCGGGTGTTAGTTCCTTCTGTGGATGGAAGTTTGTTTGTTCCGGCCTATCATTGTTTGGATTATCCTGACTCAGTTTTTCTGGACAATTATTATTATTAATAAAGGCCTTTCTGTTCCTGCAATTTTCTTTTCCTTTCAGATGGTGAACAGGATATTCAGCGTCATGTAGATTAATAAATGACAAAAATATATATCTTTTTATCAATAACAACAGCATTATAATTTATTAGCATAATCAGTTGTCATTGTTATTTTTAATAAATTAAAAACGAAATAAAAGAAGCATACACTTTTTAGTATTATTTTGGACTATAGAAGTATTTTAAAGCTGAAAATTTTTTTTAAGTTTAAAAAATCCTGAGCTACGTTATTAAATGAATGTCTTGAGAAGTAATAGTCATGAATTATCCGTAAAATTTAAACAATCAAATATCTTTGCAGTTTTAAACCCTATTATATAGGACGGTTAATGCCCTGAAGATTTTGAACTCATTTGTACGATGCAGAAATCTTTAGAATTTGATTAATCCAATTGGAGTTTTATTAGAATGTATCTGTTTTTCAATTGGCTGTCATACTGCAAAAAATAATGTTAGTATTTAAAAAAATTATTGTACTGGATAAATAATTTTTATTTTTTTTCCGGAATTCTTAGGTTTTTATGAAAGAATAAATAACAAAAATTACTCTAACACTTCTAGTAGAGTTTCTAACCAAGTAGAATTAAACCACTAAAATAATTACAATTATCTGCAAAAATTTCAAAGAAAAGTTAAGTTAGAACTGCATCTAAAATTTTTCGATTACTTTAACTGTTAAAGTCAACGTATGAAATGTCCTCATTTTGAATTATGCATAGTTTTTGCATAGAATGCACGTTATTTTTAGGCAAAGTATGAAATATGAGAATTATTGTATTCTTTGCATAGTCACTATATACACTATTCAACAATAATTAGAGACCAATAAATACTTCCAGTTTTTGACGTTCTTAAACTTCTCCAGAAATAATATATGACTATTGGTGACTTAGTGCCCGATAAAGGGACCTTATATGAGATTGATTGACTTAAGAGAAAAAGATCTTGAACTTAAGTACATGATAAAGAAACTTGTAATTATGTAAAAGTAATTGATCAAAAATAACTAATACAAGTTACAAGTTTACTGATACATTTTCTGACATAGAGGGTTCAAAAAACACTCTTTTTAGTTCGTAATTCATTGTTGGTCTCCCAAACCTCTGAAGGCTTTAAAATTTATTGATAAGTATAGGAAATCACATGATTTTCACATCTCTGAAGTTATAAAATAATCCCTATTAGCATTTTTTGAGAAATTTTCAAAACATATGTCAAAAACTGAAAGCACCTCTTCAAATATTTTACATTGTAAAAAAAAATCCGGATCAAATTACAGTTATAAAGTAAAATCAATTTTTTACTGTAAATATTACATTTCTGCAGTTGTTGTTTTTATTTATTATAGTGAATCAGAGATTTTGGGATAATTATTACTGCAAAAATGCATTACGATAATTATTCTGAAATTTTTTGCGGAGTCATTTTAGAGAATGCCTGTAAGATTTTTATTAGTCATTCTACAGAGTACCCTGAGCAATGTATGAAACTATTATCGTTTCATACTTTACCTGTTTTTCATTAATATTCTGATACAATACAATGCCCACGCAAAAAGTGAAGTGCTTTGCTTGAGGGTTTTAGGTATATACAATGACTTGGCTTTCTAAAAAATTCCGCATTTCATACATGACGGTGACGGAATTATTCAATTGTTGAATAATCTTACTAATATTTTTACTATTATATAGCTTATTAATTTCCCATTTTCTGATATCCAAGTTTACTTACTTAAAATTAAATGTTAAAATATAAAGTTTAATTTTTTTACAACACATTTATAAAAGAGTCTCCCAAATTTTGTATATTTTTATTGTAATTTACTATAAAAAGTATTTATTATTCTTGTGAAATTTAGTATAGTGTGCTCATTATTATAAGCTTATACTTCGCATATTACCATTACACATACTATTATATATTTATACTTTGCTTAGCATTTTATTTTTAAATTGTTGATAAAGAATTTATTAATGACACGGAGGAAATTTGAACTCAGCTATCGAATGAAGTTATATGAATGGACAGTTTGCAAAAGAAAAAAAACGGACTACCCTGAATAACTTTTGATCGAATGATTGGATTTTCACGTTCTAGGACTCAATATTAATGGCTCGAGGGGGTGACCTCAAACATGCTAATTAATAAGTGCAGACGATTTTTAAGTTAGGAATTCTGACACAAAAATGTACGTTCTCCGAATAAACTTATTTTTTTTCCAATGGATTCAGAATTTTGACCCCCAAAATATTGGAAGTAACAGTATTCTGGGAAATATGGCCCCAATAATTTGGTCAAGAGAGCGCTCCAAAGCTTGGGTCCTTTTAATTAATTTTATTTTCTGCGTATTTCGCTATATCTCGAGAACTTTTTTAATGAATTGAAATTCTTTTTACATACAATTATAAAATTTTTTATCCAAAGATAATTCCATGCAAAATATAATTTTTAGTAAATATTTATTACTTTTTATTATTTTATTTGAAAATTGTCGAAAAAATTTTGAATTGTAAGGTATGCGATTTTTTGCTTCACTTTTAAGAATGTAATTTAATATAGCAAAATACAGCATTTAAGCAAAATAGGTGGAATCGTTAATGAGAATTTGAATTTCAAAAGAGTCGATACCTTAAATTCGATTTCTCAGGTACTATTTAAGTTAGTCAAACTAGTCACTTCAAAAATAATTAGTTTATTCAGGAAAAAAGCTTTTTCAGTTTTATTGCACCCTTTTTGTATCATTTTATAAAACTATGTAACTGCATTATTGTCGTATTGCACATTATATTTTATTTGCTCTACTTTCTTAAAGGAAAATCGTTTTCCATACATTAAATCATAAGTAAAAAGTTGCTGTCACTTTAATAAGATTTAAAATTGAAATATATTTCTGTTAAACTTGAATCATTAAATGCCGATATTAAGTTTAGGAGCGGTTCAGGCAATATTAAGGTTAAAGCAAAGTAGGACTATATTATGGTTAAACATAGTAAGGAACTTCTAATAGTTTAAAATATTTTTAAGTGTAGAAGTGATTAATATATTTGGCGAAATTTTCATTGTTCTTTAAACATTATCTTATTGAACTCTGATTCTTACTTTAAAGTTTCAATTAAAATATTATGAAGAAAAAAATTTATGTGTCTGAGATCGTATTCGCGTNTCTTAAAATCTAAAAAAATCTTTGTCTAAAATAATTTATACTCTCTCAAATTTAGAAAAAATTATATGGTCAAAATATAAAGTTATACGCAAAAATTTTATTGACAGTCAAGTATGAACTGCTTAGCCTAGATATCCAAAAAAAACTTCGAAGCGACTGTTAAATTAATATCAGAAAACTATTTTTTATTTTAAGATATTGAAGTTTCAATAAATGTCAATTGAAGAAAGTTAATATTTTGTAAAATCTTTAAAAAGCAAAGAGGAAAGCTTATGACTTCATTTAAAATGTGTAATAAGCTATGTGACATGATGACATATTTTCTGTAAGGAAATTTAAATAAAATAAATAATTCTTACGGAGAAAGAAATATTATTCAGTTTAAAGAGCTGCCATTGATTTAAAAAAATGGGAAGAAGATGACATTTAAGTAGAAATTTAATTTTATTCCACGAAGGAACTTTTTAAGAGTTATTAAAATAATAATTTTGAAGGCTCAAAATGGGCTTTCAGAAATATTCTAAATTCATATGATAACGTCAATATATGTAATGATTTGAATATTCTAATACACTCCTTTGCATATTTTCCACTTTCCGCTCAAGTGAAAATGTAACTTTAACTGAATTTTTCTTAAGTATTTTCTATCTCTAACATTCAATTTTCTTTTGCTTCGATGCATTTTATCTTAAAGAGACCGTATTTAAATATATTAGTTATTCATTAACTTAAAACACATTTAAAATAAAATTATGCAACGGGATTAAATTATGTGACATGCTGCTTCTAATTATTTATCGGTATCATTTCATTTAATTTATCTTCGATTTTTTTTGTAAAAGAAGGAGATTAATCATATAGAACTTGTGATAATATATTTAATCACTTACAATAATCGAAAAAAATATATTTTGTGATGATTTTAAGTGTTTTGACGAAAGATGTGCTGATATGATTATATTCTTGACAAATAGAAATTGTTCAAATGAAAAGTGGACATGTGTAATTGTCGTGAAAATACAACAGTAGTAACGAAAATACAGAAATGCAACCATTAACCCTTTCAGCAGCCTTGTTAGCAGGTTGTTAAATCGAAGTAGGAATCATTGAGGACAATTTTTTTTCTGCAATGTAGTTTTAGGTAAAAGTTTAGAGTTTGTTGCCTCTGATAAAAGATGCAAAATGTTTCATGATTTATCCATCTTTCAAATAATGATATGCTGTTTAACTTATTAAAAGATGCCATCGACTAGTCATCGTTATTTTAATATTTATCTTCAGAGTTCGATTTAAATTTTCATAAAAGATAAAATAAATCTAATCGATTTTTTAATTTCAAAACTTGTCAATTTCACGCGAAAAGTACTTTGTTTTTATTCAAGAACAAAATGATTCCTCGTGCACCATTGAAAAAGTACAACACGAGGCTTACAGATGTAAGTATGGTAGCAAACAATGTAGGATTTTTAAACAGAAATACATACTGAAAGGGCATGTAAAATTTGGAAAAGAAAAATAATAATAATAGAAAAAATAATTTTAAAAAATTAAGAAAAATAAATAAAATTTTTTTCAATGCCTTCTTAAATGGAGATTGAACCCCCATTGTTTATTTAAAACTTGCATTGCAATAGTATAAGAATCGTCGACAATAGATGGCGCTGCGAGATACGGACAAAAAACTTAAGGGAAAAAAGAAGCGGGAGGCTGTTCTCTAGCTGGGTGTGAGAAGACTGGAATGTTCTATGATGGAGCGCGAAGTTTCATTGATTATGTGATTNAGAAATACATACTGAAAGGGCATGTAAAATTTGGAAAAGAAAAATAATAATAATAGAAAAAATAATTTAAAAAAAATTAAGAAAAATAAATACCAATTTTTTTCAATGCCTTCTTAAATAGAGACTGAACCCCCATTGTTTATTTAAAACTTGCATAGCAATAGTTTGTAATTTTCTTACATTTACTAAACAAGAATTTTCTTTAAAATTATTATAAACCTAACTAAATATTTTAGATTACATCTGGAATTAAATTACCTTAATTCAAGATGTAATCTAAATGCTGCGTGTAATATATCTACCTTATATATTACACACAGCACTGCAAAACTTTTATTACCGTTGCAGATGAGTATAAAACATTTAAAATGAATACTTAAGGAGCAAATATATATTTTTCATTTTCCATTATACATTTATATTTTCCTAAGGAAATGTTAATTCTATCCAAAGAGAAAAATAATAAGCGCAAATTCTAATATCTACTTTGAAACTTCCTTATTTTCATACTTGACTAGTTTTAAGTCTTGCTCCTTGTAGTTTTAAATAAAGTTTGTTGCACTTTAAAACAGAGCAAAAGGAGATTAAGAATTTATTCATATGCAATAAGGATTTCTGATGTTCTAATGTTCTAACTGAAATCTTTTGTTTTAAACTGTAAAGCAATAAGATTTAGATTTATTTAAAGCAATTCAGAAACTGAAAATAAAAGTTTTAGTTTAAGAGGAAATAACGTATTGAAATATCATTAGTACTGACAGTAAAATAAGTTTTGAGAAACTTTTAAATTAAAGTTTGAGAGAAATAATTTCTTTTGGATCTTATCAATTTGCAGAGGGTTTACATTCAAACTTTTCTAATTTAAGCTAGTGATATGCAATTAGAAAGACTCTTACAAATGACAAAAGATATGGAAATCCAAATAACTTGGGATTTTCTGCATAATCTTTAATTATTATACAATTTTCTACACTTTTTATTTGATATATACGTATTACCTACAAGTTTGGCATAAAAATTTCTTACGTCACTCAAAAAATTTATATTAGTTTCTGAAACTATATCCTATTAACATCTAAATAATTTTTTGCTTGCTATGTTTATTGACAGCAATAATTCTAAGCAGTTCTTTACTCTGTGTTATCTCTGATCTATAAGGGAAAGTTACTGGTTTTTATGTTATCATGGATATTTATTTGTTAACACATTTGCTGTTTTAAGGTGGATAATGTTTTAAAGACAGCCAAATACAAAGTTCTAAATTTTATTGTTGATATACTAAAATTTTGAACTTGAGATTTTTCTTATAAATTTCAGATAGTCACAGCTGGAAGCGATTATATCGGGATGCGTTGGTTATAGTAGTAGTTTTCTTATGATCAACATTTTCGAAGAAGCTTTGATACTTTGGGAAAAAAATATCGGTGATTTAAAGGAATCTGCATCGAAAAAGCCATGAGAATCCTAAGATTTCACAGATTAAGATTTAATTAAAGTGTAAGGGTGAAATTCAGTTTTTTTGTTGCCCACGACAGGAAAAAATTATTCAGAAAATGTTATCACGTACATTTAATCGTTTTTTTTTATGAATTTTTGATATTTTAGTTTTTATTACTTACTCGAAGGATAAATTTTATCCGATACTTAATAATAAAGGAACTATTATTTTTTATAACAGGATTTCGAGTAATTTGTAAAAATGGTTTTCGAAAATTAACCAAAAAAAAAAAAAAGAACTGGTGATCAGAGTGTCTGTACTTTTACAATTCAATCTCCTTCATAAAACATTGCAGTTGAAAAAAATTTAAAAATTGCTAATTTTGCTTTCGACTAGTATTGCATCTATCTGGGAAACCTGGGTAATAAGCTAGCACATTTTTTTTTCTTTTTTTTACAAACAAACAAATATAACTTTATTGAGAACAAAAACACATAAATACAAAGAATATATATTCGTCGTCAAGAGGAAAATCCTGTCCAGGCGACAAAGAAAAGTAATACAATAAATTTAACATTTGTACCTGTATCACTTCCTTATACAGAGTGAACGTTTCGAAAATCAGGAACAGGTCATAATGACAAACGGTCATCGAACGGCTTAAAAAATGGTCATAACGTCATGGCGAATGAGAAGGCTATCACGGCTCTCTATTTAGTCATTGATCAAAACTACTTTTCCCATAAATTTCACGGCAAAAGTAGAATAGTTTTGTGGAGACTACATTTTATATATTTATTTATTTTAGAATCTTCCAAAATCTTTTTATAGTGTACATAAATTTCTGATTCCTGATGAAATTTTAAGAGCCTTATCTAATCCTAAATTTTAAAATAATGGGAAATTATTTATATTAGTAATATCTCTTACGACAAATACAGACTTTCTTGAGAGAAAACGTGGTTATTAATGGTGTCAAAAAATAATTGAACTGCTTGGCATTCATTTTACGTTTGACACTTCTTTCGCCACAAAATATCACGAATTTTGACTATTTTCTTTAATAATTGCCAGTGGCACATTTCAAAGAATATTTTTTCCCTTTTTGACATTTTTTAAGAGTTATCTCATCTGCATTGAGTGCAAATGACTAAACTAATGGGCAGCCATTTGGGAGAATTGAATGCAAAATTTACAACCTGTTCAGCGCGTTTCTGTCAAAGAATTTTTGCAAGTGAGACGAAGCTGTATTTTTTTCTTTCTTATCATCGACTTATTCCCATTACGTTTTTTGCGCTGCGAAGGTTCATTCGTGTTGGCGAACAGACTGGCGATGACGTAGTTTTCGCAAGCATAATTACCTCACTGCCAGCGGGGAAAAAGAATGAGTTTAAAAAAAATCCTATATTACGGTTCGTAATCATTTTTATCTAAACCTTTATCAGTGCTCGAGCTCTCATTAGATTTTGTCCGACAGTTCAATAAATTTAACATAGGTGGTTTTGAAAGTCAATTTATTATTTAGAAAAAAAAACTAGTTACCGGAGTATAAATGATTTAAGGACGTGTTCCACATTTTTTGCTGATATTTTCCTTCCTTTTTAAGAAAAGACTATATTTCTTAAGAAGTTTTCAAAGAGTTTTAAGAATAAATATTCTTGTGTCATCCACTACAGGGTATAGCTCTCATTAAAAATTGCTCAATGAAAATAAATTTATTCATTAAAGTTTGGTGAGTAAACCGTAAAGTGTTTCGCAACTGATTTCTTGAAAAATTAAGACGGGATAAAATAATTTATAAAAGAAAGTAATCTCTTAATAATAACAGTCAACCCTAAGGTGTTATAATTTACTACATAGTTTTTTCATCATACTACCTTCTACTAGTATAATTTACTACAAAAAATGAGCATCAGCCAATTAAATAACTCATAATTATTTCCGTTATAACGTAATATATTGGATTAATGCTTACGATGGTTTATAGTTTTCTTGAATTTCATGGAAATCAAACTTCTTTTAAAAAATAAAATGGTTTGCGTTTATTACTGAAAAAGTAAACTAACTAACTTAAAACTAACTAAACTTAAACTAACTAACTTAAGTTTTGCTAAACTTAAGGAATATATATA
>NC_092204.1:58911026-58931263 GCF_043381705.1 Parasteatoda tepidariorum
ATTATATTAATATTCATGCTATAGTTAATATTTTATAAATTAAAACAACCAATTTTACTTTTCACAGCTTTGTTAAATAAAAAATTTATTAAACAACTATTTCTTTTCAAAGCTTATGAAAAGTTTTCATCAAATTGTGATTTTTTTAATTTAAAAAAAAAATATGCTTTTTTTCAATTTTTATACCGTTGTACTAATTAATTAAATACAGGTTTGTTAAAAAATTTCTTTAAACAATTTGAAATACTTGAAAAACTCAAAAATAATATATAATTTCTAATTTGATACAACTAAAACTATTATACTTTAAAAAATCAGAGATTTATTTCAACGAAAACACAAATCGTTTAACTATATTCAGCATTTTTTTCTTTCTAGCAAGTCTATAAAAAAAATTGATAAATTTAAGTTGTACATTCTTCTGATCCATTTTTGTAACTCTCACGTCTCTAAACTATAAATCTTGACGAAATTGTATTGGACGTTATTTATACAAAATTTTATGTAGTTTAAATGTGAAAGGTTCAACTATATAATTAGTTATTATGTAGTTTTGTTGTTTATAATCAGTTTATCAGTAATTATGAAGTTTGTATATCTTCTTAAAAGGCTTTTAGTAAGTAATTTAGAACTCTCTGTTTAAATTGTGGCAAATTTCAAAGCTTTTATTTTTTGTTCTATTCTTCATTTGTTTTCTGGACCAATTTATTGAACGAGCTCGTTAAAATAAATAAATATTAGCTCGATGAAACAATTAATATTAGAGTTATTACAACTTTATCTCAATTATATATGTACACAGGGTAAAAAATCCAGTAAAATTACTGTAATGAATGGTAGTGACATTTCTAATAAAAAAAACAACTGAATTCTGGTTAATAATACCAAAATATACGATGTTTGTGAACCATTGGATAGATAATTTTTTCGTTCATATGGTAACGGCTTACCGGAAATCAGAGTTTTCAATATTATCATAATTACCACGCAGTTAGTAAAAGATGAAGAAGTAAAAAGCTAAAAAATGCATAAATTCAACCGAATTATGGTTTTTACGACTTGTTCAAATGTATCATGATAAAATTACTAACTTTTAACCCATTTAATAAAGTTTATGTCATATTATGAAACCATATTTTATAGTTAATTTTACCAAGATCTCCAAATCACTTTGATAAAAATTACCGAGCTTTTTGGTGTTCTCCTCGAATCAGAAACATTAAATTTTACCATATTCTGGTAATTTTGATCATACATTTTTCTCAGTCACGATCTTTGAATAGAAATGTGAAACACGGGCGTGAAACTACTCTTAAAGAAACAAAATTAAAAATAAGAAAAGAAAAAGATGTGAAAAATTCTTTGAAGTTTTTAGTGAAATACATTCTACAATTTTGTTACTTTTGGTTAAAGTTTCCTTTTGAAGTTTCGAGGAACTTTAGTTCAGGGATGCGGCTTTATTTTGAAGTTCGTTGTAGGAGTATTAAAAACATAAATCTTGAAATTTAATAAATGTCTTGTTCGCCTTCAAGATTTTCTTCGCACAGATTCTTCACGAGATTAAAACTGGCATATTGTTTTAAAATTTCTAGAACAGAATTAAATTAAAATTGCACCAAATTCTAGGCCTTGTTTAGATGTTTAAATTTTACATTAGAAAAAAAAAGTAATCCCGTTTAATTTCGTCTTTGGATTGATAACGATTCTTATTGAGAAAAAAAAATTAACACAAAAATAGGTACTATTGATTAAATAGTAAAATCGTTTATTAAAGTCTTAATTGATAAAAATTTTATTTAGAGTGGAGTACAGCAGCATAAACATTAATTAAATCAGTAATTGTTTGAATTTTCATTTTTAGGCTTCTGACTTATTTTGGGTATATTTCCATTCGATGCTTCTGTTGAAGGAAGGGTGATCAGTAATTAGCAATTTCCATTCAATTATGTAAGACATCGTTTCTGTGGAAGGAAGTAATTAGCAATTAGCAATTTCCATTCAAAAGTGTGTGTAGGACATCGTTATTGTTGAAGAAATGATGACTAGTAATTAACAAATTCTCTTCGACGGTGTGGGACATCGTTTCTGTTAAAGAAAGGGTAACCAATAAGTGCACAAGAAAATGATTGCAAAAAGATGGTAGCTTGGGTTAAATAAGAGGTTACCAACCTCTTATTTAACCCACGACCTTATATAACCAACCTTACTAACCAACTTATAAACCCTCAATTTTAACCTCAATCTAGTAAAATTAAATATTACTGTAACTTTTAAGTACTAGAGGATCTCAACAACTGAAAAATTAGGAATTTTCGGGATCTTAAATTTAAATTACGAATATTCCATACTAATTAGTTAAGTACCAAATGCAACTGTAGGACATTTAACAAAATTATTATACAAAAATCTGATTGTGCTTTGTAATAAAAAGTTTGTTTTTACAGTTTGCTCTTTAAAGAAATAATTATGCTAATTTACATTTGTAAATTATGTTTTTATTAAGTTGAAGAATATTTCAAAACATATTTTAAATAATCAAGTATAAAAATTATGTAATAAATCAAGTAATAAATCATATTCCAGACATTATTAAAATGCATTTCATACCTGATTGATATTCAGATATAGGGAATTCGCAATTAATTAAAACGAGTATAAAACAGAAATACTTCTAAAATTTTAATTATTATAGCTCAAAAGAGATATTTTCAAAGTTTAATTTAAAAGTCACAAAAAAACGTCATCCCAAATAAAGTTTTCAATTAACTTTCTCAGAGATAAAGACTATTTCTTACACCTCCAGAGAAAACTCCCCCTGGACACTTCCCCCCCTTTTTATATTCTTCGGAGAAACAAGAAATACTTAGCTCTGATTCGAATTTTTAATTACATTTGAGGAAATTTTAATCTTCATTTCCACCAGATATAGAGGTTTCTATGCTATTCAACTTTTAATTTTCAAACCTCTTCCTTTAGTTCATAATAAATGATTAAGAGTTTTCCCTTTAAGATGCTGACAACAGCAAGAAACAGATCACCTTCAGTTAATTAAATTAAAGCGTGAGCAAGCGAAAATTTTAAATTAAAAAGTAGATTTTCATAATAAATTAATGTGGATTTCCCCAGCTTTCTCTGAAGATTAGTCGGGATTGTTTGTAAGTAAAATCAATTTTAGTCATTGAATAATTTTTCTTTTATCATAAATTTAAATGTTGTCAAATCTCACGATAATGAATGAAAATCTGACAGTTATTAAGAGAGGAAAAATGTTTCTTGCGAAAAATTGTAATTAATCGAATGTTATAAAACATAATTTTTATTAATTATCTTTAAGTTGATGTTTAGTATTTGTCGAAATAGTTTGTAGAATTTAATATTCGTAGAATTTGTAGTTGATGTTTGCATTTGTAGAAATTTTTAAACTGCTTATTATTAATAGTTTTTATAAGGTCACATTAAACATTCACTGCATTTATCAATAATGTTTTTGAATTACAGTTTGTATATTTGTTATTACAGATATTTCTACACAGTAAAAATGTCCGGATCATATTAAGGTACCGTACTCAGGGTTCCGGTACCTTTTACTGCTAAATCTATCTTTACAAGTCGTGTTAAAGAACAAAAAAATATCCGCAATTTTTATAGTAATAATTACAGTAAAATCACTGAATTACTCTAATTAAATAAATATTAGTATAAAAATTACGGTATAATTATTTTACTGTAAGAACGGATTCTACGGTAAAATGGATTTTACGGATGATGCTCCCAAAGTGCCGGTACTTTAGATTGTAATTTGATCCGGAAATTTTTTGCAGTGTATGTGCAAGGCTTGAATTTTGAAGCTCAAACTAAAAATACTTTCTTATGATGCATGTGGTATAAGTGTAGTATCATGGTTTAAAAATTTATAGTTAGATGTTAAGTGATATGCTGTAACTTTTGAAGAAGTTTAAAGTAGTAAATTATTTTGTATGTTTGCTGCAATTTGAAATGACTATTTTATAATTTCATATTTTTTGACCAATATTTTCCTTTGCCTAAAATATCTACCATAGTAATTAAATATGTATTTTTTTGTTTCAGTACATAATATTATAAATTACATTATACAATGCACAAATTGGAAATAAAACTATAGAATTTATGTCACTTTTACAACAGAAAGGAATTTTTGTGGGTAATATTGTGAAAATAGAAATTCATTTTTGGAGCATCTGGAAACATATTTATAGTATGAATTAAAGTGTAGATTGACTTTGAACAAATAACTCATCATGATTGGAAGTACTTCCTAATAATAATACTGTAGTTTGACTTGCTATTTGTGACTGATACATTGTCCTTCTCAAGCTGTTGCTGCTCAGTCTCGATCACACACAACTGGAGCCTATACACACTCGACTACTAATAGCTACGCAAAAGTGACCATGCACTCTACCGTGATCTTAATACAGCTCTCACGATCAACAATCAAATATCAGTGATTTAAATACAGCTATTCCGGTCTCTCTTAAAACAGCAATGAATCAACTAGTGGTATTAATTCTTCAAATTCTATCACAAATATAATTCTGGTGGGGGTGTAATGTAGCGTAGTTGCAACTACAACTATTAAATTCCAATTCAGTAGTATGTAAGACAAACTCGATTTTATCTGGAGGTACCTTTTGATAGATGATGGTTGACGTTGTCTGTAGTTTAGCCCCACAATACTTTACTTAAGTGTCTAGATGAGAGGTTACAGAAAGCAATTTATTAAATCAGTCTAGAGCAACATTCTCCATAAGTGGCTAGGCTGATTCAATAAATAGCCATTAAATTTGCACTTTTGAATAGCCATTAAATTTGCACTTTGGTAGTAGTTGAAAAATGACTGTTTAATACACATGATTTTCATAATTTTTTTTTTAATATTTCGTGCTTTTAAGCTGCATATTATAGTTTCAATATATTGGATCGTATTTATTGTCATTTCACATATTTATCTCTAATTTCGCTAACTGTAGTTAAGTTTCTAGTGAATGATGTTATTTTTAAACTAGATCTACTTATCCTAGTATAATGCTTAATTGGAAACAAAATATTCAGCATGAATCTAAGAACTGCCAAAATACTTTTAAATTAGCTTTTGTCTAAGAAAAATTCCATAATATTATTCTAGCAAATAGCTCTACTATCACATCTCAGAATCCATTCCTGAAGTTATTATATCACTGGTAATCAAAAATTCCTACAGTGGGTTTGAAAAGATTCTCACATTCGATTTTTCTCATTCACGCATGCATGTTATATTAGAGCGAACCAACTTGAAACAAGTTCATTTCTGCAGCTGAGCGAATCTAATTACCGCCAAAACAATATTTTCTTTTGCTTCGCTGAAACCTTTTCTACTTAAAATGGAGTTGAAAATTCCTATTTTATATGTTGGACGAGAAGTTGATAGAACTACATATCTCTCCTGAAATCTCCAAATGTGTTTGATGGATCTTTTCTTCAAGACTACATTCCCCTTAATCTATTTTCCCCTAGGTTAATTTCCCAACCAAAGCATGGAAATTGTTCTTGAAGAAAGACATTAGCAAAGTTTAGATTTAATCACGCTAAACACTTTGTAATTCTTTGTAATTTCTGTAAATACTTTAATCTCATTTACTTAAACTTCAGTTAGAAATAAATGAATAGAATTATATTTAATTTTTAGGATTCTATATTGTTTTAGACCAATTTTCTGTTACTAAGAATGATTTTAGCACAGGAATTAATTCGTTATAATTACACGTTTTAATTATGTCTAAAATGAATTACACTTCAAACGAGTCGGTATTGTGGAAAGTTTTCGGTTTATATTATATTTAGTCTTTAATTAACTTTACGAAATTGATTAACCTTAATTTTGTCAATTAAGCTACCATTTAAAACACCATGCGGTATATAATAACCTAAAACAGAATATTTTAAAAAGATATAGATTTAAATCTATATGGTTGGTATTTATCAGAAATGAAATATTTTAAAACATATGGTTTTATAATTTAAAGAACACAAAAATATATATTTTGTAATTTACAGTGATCTGTATCAGAACTCTCACACGGAGAAATGTTTTTTGGTAGAATTGCCGTACTGTATGATAATGACATTTCTGGTTAAAAAAACATAATTCCAGTTACTAAATCCAAAATATATGGTATTTAAATTATTCATTTGTTAATTTTTCCGTTCAATTGGTAATGATTCACAGGGAATTTTGTTTTTCAAAATTAGAATTCTTATTACCACACATTTAGTAAAAAATGCGAAACTGATAAGTGAGTTTAAATCGAATAAATAATTCTGTAAGACATTCTCTCTAAGGTATTATAATAATATTACTACCACAGTTACCAAATTTTCTCACATAATTGATTTTGCTAAAATCATTGTTAATTTTACTAAAACCATTGTTAATTTTACTAAAATCATTGTTAATTTTACTAAAATCATTGTTAATTTTACAAAAACCATTGTTAATTTTACTAAATTCATTGTTAATTTTACTAAAATCATTGTTAATTTTATTAAAATCATTACCAAAGTGCTTCGGTAAAAACTACCGAGCTTTCTGGTGTTATCTTAGAGCCAGGCACACGGTAAATTTCACCATATTCTTTTAGTTTTGACAATATTTATTTTCTCAGTGCGAGAAAATTGGTTCAAAGTTGAATCACAATTTTGAATCCTTGAACTACGGTGTAAACTTGATAGAACCTTAATATTTCGGATGAGAACCTGATAGTTGATTCGCAGAAAAATTGAGTTCGACACTGAACAATTATTTTGAAATTTAGATCGATGGTGCAAACTTTTTACAACTTTCATACCACAGATATGAATCTCAGGAAATACTCTCAGGAAAATTGGGTTCAATGTTGAATCATAACTTTGAAGTCTTGAACTACAGTGCAAATTTTCTACAATCTTAATATCACGGATAGGAAGCTGATAGCTGCACTCTCAGTAAAATTGGGTTTAATGTTAAACTCTTACTTTGAAACCAAGAATGACTGTGAAAATTTTCTACAACCATATGGATGATAAGCAGATAGATTGTTCTCACATGAAATGTTTGACGGATCTTATCTTTGCTGCTATATTTACCTTGACATATTTTTTCATGGGTTAATTTCGCAATGGGGCACATAAGCTAATCTATATATATATTTCTCTTACACGGCGAGAAAAAAAGCCTCAGTACAACTCCCCGAATGGCAGCGCTAGAAAATCGACCAATGATTGCCGCTAAAAATGTCACATGCCAAATCTAGAAGAGGTGGCTCAACATATAGAGCTTTCAAAAGCGTAAACTCAAATAACCAGAGAGAGCATTCTCACCAAAGATGTGATCTCCTCCGAAATTCACCCTATCAGCTGCGGCAATCTCATAGTATTAAGCTAGGCAGAAGTGAGTAGTCTTTGTCGATAGATCTCTATTTTAGTATTTTGTCGAAAGCTCTTTTTTTCACGAATTTATAAATTACGAATTTATTTGACGATTTTTGATTTATATCACGAATTTATTTGTTTTATTCTTGTTATTAGTTATTCATTGAAAAATGAGTCTTAGTCGCGCTGTTACGCTTTATGATTTTATACTATAGCACATTTCTAATAGGTTTAACGAATTACATGTCATTTATTTGAATTCAAATTTATTTTAAAGACTTAGTGTTTACTAAAAAGATGTAATTTTTTTTAAAGAAAAAAGTTGTTATATGGATTTGAATGATTGTTTTGAATTCTTAGAATTTTGTGCACTTGCAATGTACCTAAATTTGTAGCGAGCGAAGCAAACCATATTAGACTGCGTAGCAATTTTCGGGGGTTGGCGAGCGTTAGCGACCAGGAGGTGCAGTCCTCTAGTTCAATATAATATGCTTGACACTTTTAAATTGCCCTTCTTGCTGACGACTTCTGTTACAAAAAAGTGGGAGGGTTAATAAAAGAGAGGTTCCTTGTAATAAATAATACTTTGTAATAAATAATCTTTGAACTAGTCATAGAATAATCTTGAATCTAGAATAAATTTTTTGGATTCCATTTTGTTTTAGGCTAAGTTCCAACTCCTTGAGTTCAAAGTTCAAACTGTAATTTTGACTATTGTTAGTTGTAATTGTATATTACTTGAACTTCAAAAGCTAAATTGTTTAAACAAGTGAGTGTTGCACTATAATAAAATTTCTTTTAATTTGAATTTACCTGACATTACCTTTACCTGTTACGTATCAATTTTTCTACATTTTTAGTAATTTATTGCAGTAATTTGTGTCAATTCAAAAACTGTTAGCAAAATCATAGTAAAAGATATGCTTTATTTGTTTATAATCTGTAAATACATTGCTATGCTATAAAATGAAGAAGCAGCATTGTCAATATTAACGAAAACTAACAACTATATCAAATATTCATTCTCAAATAAACCTATAAGCAATTTATTCTCAATAATTGCTAAACATGTTTGAAAAGACATTCATTTTTATTGAGAAATTTCTTTTCGCTGAATTCAATATTAATAAAATATTGTTAGTTTCCGTAATTTGTTTGAAAGTTATAAGCTTTTAAACAAAGATATTGGAAAAATTTCCATTTCCATTTAATAACCTTAGATAGGAAAATTCAGTAATTTCAGCACCAGCACGCAAACTGCTTAAACTTGGATTTAAGTACTCTGTTTGAAATTTCAGAGAGCTTAAACTATATCATGCAAATTTGCTTTAAAGTAAAAAAGTGAAGAAAAACAAATGTATCATAGTGCAGTTTAATTATTTATTAATTATGCTGCATGAGTATTATAAATCTAGGTATTGATTTCATGAGTTTTATTCCCTGAAACTCTTGGAGTTAGAGTAGGGTGAAATTGAAACATTTTGTAGTGGAAATAAAATCATCTTGTTGTCGATTACACGATACTGTTGTACAAACGGTAAACTGATAAATTAAAAAATTTATTAATACTGTTGTAACCTTGCTCAAGTATAATGGGTCTAAGTACTGACTTCATGATTCAACGTTATGTTGTATTTTTTTCTGAAATTATAAGAATTGGTATAAAATTTTCTATCAAAAATGTCTATTTTAATGTTTATTGTAGTACAGAAAATTTTGAAAGCCATTGTCTTAATTTCTATCCCATTTGGATAGAAGAAAATAATTTGCGAAAAAATGTAATATTATAAATAAAAAATATATTATATGATAAATATTAGCAATAAAAATAGTTTCTTATTTTATATTGTCTCCAAACGTTTAAAATTAATTTCTTTTCTTTTAATTCAGATTAATTCTAAATTACTGCTTTTGCAAAAAAAAAAAAAAAAAANTGAAAGCAGTTCCGGGGGTTGGTGAGCGCCAGCGAGCAGGGGGCGAAGCCTCCTAGTTATAAATAAAAAATATAATATATAATAAATATTAGCAATGAAAATAGTTTCTTGTTTTATATTGTCTCCAAACGTTTAAAACTAATTTCTTTTCTTTTAATTCAGATTAATTCTAAATTACTTACTGCTTTTGCAAAAAAAAAAAAAAAAAAAAAANAAAAAAAAAAAAAAAAAAAAAAAAAAAAAAGGAAAAGGGAGAAACTAGATGGAGTGTTTAATGAACCAAAATAAATAAAACCATAAAAAAAGAAAATTGCAATTCTTAATAATTTTAAATGCATGTGTATCTATACTCCGTTGCAAGTTAAGGAATGACTATTGCAGTATAGTGATCTCAGTAATCATCCGCACTGTATATAATTCCGTTTTAATAAGTTATACAAATATGCTTTCAAAACAATATAAAAGCTTTTAAGAGTTAAACTCGGTGGACTGAAATTCAATTCGTGCTATCTTTTACGATATATATCATAGAGTAATTAAAAAAGGGTTATAGTTTCGTAGTCTTACTGGACTCTTAAATTTGGTGACATATTTCGATAAATAAGGAAGACATTCGTTCTGTAAAAAGCAACATCTAAATGTTGCAAGAGCATTGGGTTTGATTGGACCACTTAAAATAACGCCTCTTATGTTGTCATGAAATTAAATAGGAGATAGCGTTTTTAATTTTTTTTAAATCTTACTTTTGTTTCGCTGCAGAAGGTTTGTCTGCAGGAAACAATATTTATTACTCTTCCATCAGCTTCTTAAAATGAGAACAGAAAGACGTATATTAGTTGCGATTTTTAGAAAACATTTTTATTAAAAAAAATCAATAGTTTTTATTCAATAAGTTTTATTTTTCTCATTTCACACGATTTAAGAAAGTAAGCAAAAAGAAGGCTGTGCATCGTTGTTTAAAGATTTGGCAATATATACAAGGCGATATTTGGTGATACAAGGCGATTGAACATATTTGGCGATATGTTCAAGATTTCGCGATATTCATATACGTTCGGGTTGGGAGATTGGCAAGCATTTGGCGTACACTTAGATGTAAACAGGCTCTCTCCATAAGGATAATGGTTTTTTCTTAATTTGCAGAGTAAAAAATTTTTATACTTTGAAAATTGCTTCAAATAATTGCTTCATACTTTAAAGATAGCTAACGTTTCATTATTAATAAAATAGATTCTTAATTTTTTTAATTATCTTTTTTTTATAATATTTTTATTTTATTTTATTATTCTTTTCATAATATCTCTTTAAAAATTATTTCTTTTTTATTTTTTTAAAAAAAATATAGGCATACATTTTAATGTTAATAATGATAAACATTATAATAAATAAATAATATAATATTTTTTTGAAATTTTTACAACAAATATAGTTGTGTTCAAAAAATTGATATTTATTCTTATACAATCTTTCTTAAAGAATGTGAAAAATATATGTCTTTTGAAACTTATACTTCAGAAATTCTTGATTTTATAAGGACAGCTTTCTTCGTAAATATGCAAGAAAAAGTATTTCTCACAACAAAGTTTCGTCATCCTAAAATCTGATGGATTCGTAAATCCCTATTTGTAGGAAGTATAAAATCCCATCTTAGTATGTGATCTCTTAAATTCACAAGAAAGTTTAGGTATCGTCACCTTTGATAAATAAGGGAAGAATACATTTTCCCTAAAGGACATTTTTTTCCCTTTTCCCATCATTCAAAGCTACATTTTCCATTTTGTTTTGGAAAAGTGCAAAATCCTCAGAAATAAATTCTTCAAGCGCAGACGTGAAAATGTGATTTTAGTGATCCAAATATTCTAAGCTTGTTTAAAATGGACAAAAAAATATTACGCTGATAACAAAACGAAATAAAATATTTGAAAATGAAAGTTCATTTCTAAAAGCAATTTATTTTATATTGAATTTGGAAGAAAACGAGGAATACATAAATTTTGAGAAGAGTGTGAAAAAAGATTGAATTCTGCATAGTTTTGCATAAAAATATAAAGTTTCATTTTGACGTTTTGATATTGAATGTCTTGGAAATAAAAGATTTCGATTTCAGGGAAATGATTTTGCCACCTTAATATCAATTGATTTCTAAATCTTTATTGAATTACAGGTTGTGTTGATAAAGGATCATTCACATATTACAGGTTTTTTCTCTTGTATATACATTTTCGTGTCATGGGGAATTTTTTACAATTTTCCGAATAAAACTCTAGAAAAATGAAGGAATATAAATAAATTATAAAAATAATAATTGCGTTAAGTAGATAATTCCAAAAAATTGAAGAGGTAAGATATTACCTGATTGGAAACTTATGAAAAAAATATGTAATAACAGTCGACATATTTCAAGCAATAATTTCAAAAATGCATCAGCTCATCATGATGCCCTGGAATCTTACTTTACTTATTTGAATGCTGATTACTATGTTAACGACATTAGTCCCCCCCTAGTTCTTTATAATTCGTGGAAATGCATTTTACTCTGATTTGCCTCTCGACGATTTTTCTTATTCAGTTCTGTTTTTCATCTTTTTCTCTCTCGGTTTCTGTGGTTTTTCTAGTTTTGTTTCTCACCTTTATTTTTCCTTTTTTTTGGTAACCTTAAGTCTTTTTTATTTCAAATCATTTTTGTTTTCTTTGCATCTGGCAAGTCTTGAAAATGAGTAACTAGTTTTGAAACGCTTGAAATATGTTGTCTGTTATTTCACATTTGTTGATTTCTAAGCAAATGAAGTTTCTAATCAGGTAATAATGATTGTGGTATTAAGAAATATTAGTACATTATTATATTAATAGAAAGCCTCGCATCTTGTTCGCTCCATAATTGCTCTGCATTCATTATTGTTTTTTTTTATAGCAGTCGATATTTTACAACAAAACAAATGTCTTTTTTTAGTAAAATATATGGTAATTATAATTTTATATAACAGCTACTTGTTAGTATCGTAACGAAATAAAAGCTTACCTGAGTTTGAAAATAAAACATTACTTGAAAAAGAATTTAAACTTGTGAACACATAATGCGTGATATAATAAAAAGAAATAGTGGGAAGTAATTTCACTTGTTAATGAGAATTAAATAATTTTAAACGTTCAAATAAGAGATGATTTTTGTTGCACTTGTTTTAACTTTTTTTGTTTTTAAATATTTCAAGACAACTGTTAAATTCTTTATATAAATTTAAAATAATACAACATAAACATCATTTAATATAAATTGATGTAAAATTTCAATATTGTGTTCAATATTAATCTTCAATATTAATTCATAGTTGGATAAATGTAATTTCTTTCTCATTTTCTTAATTTTGACATGAATTTTTATTTGATTTTTTATTACAACTTTTAAATGGCTAATTACGTAAATTTAGTAAGCTAACGATTGATTAGGAATAAATTTAATTCTTTTATTAATTGAAATTAATAATTACTTATTTATTATTGTATCCATTTGATTAAAATCAATTTTACTGAAATTAATATAATTGGAATATATGAACGCTCAGCACTTTTCTTCTAAATTTCGGTTCTTCCAGAAAATTAAAATGTAGCCATTACAATGATTACAAGTACTATGTTGAAAATTTTAATTCAAATTTTTTATAAAATGCCCCATTTCTTTTATTTTTGATCTAAATTATGTGAATATCGTTTCGACAGTTTTCTTGATTCAAAATACGTACTCTAATTTATTCAACCAATTTCTCTATCAAATGTAATAGGAATATAATTTTTTGCGAATTTAAAGATAAAAGCAAAAGAATGCACGTGAAAGGAAATATTATGTTAATTTCTGTGAAAGTCCTAATATCTGGATTTTTTTTAGAAACATTATATGTAATGAGACTTAGTTTCAGCAGGCATTAGATGCAAGTTGAAGAATTTGGTCATTAAAGCTGCTATTTTTTATTAGCTAGTTTGTAACATGTTATAACTTTCAAGTTTTTTAAGGTTGTTATTACTTTAGATTACACTCTTATAACTAAACTTCTTATAACTAAATTTCTTATTTGAAAGCAAAACTTAAACTAAATCTCTCTTTTTTTTGTAACATCTTTTTATTAGCAAGTTTATGAAAGTTAATTAATATTGAGTTGGAGTAAAATGTTTTTGTTAGAAGTAAAATAATTATTATTTATAGAAAAATGTTTATATTAGTTACGAATATTTGGAACCCTTTTGTTTGGGAAAGATAAGAGAGCTTCATTTGATTTACTAAAAATTATAAATACAAGAGCAAATATAATAACAAATAAAAAATTGCATTTTGTTTCATATAAAAAATAATTGTTTGAATATAATTTCAACGTATACTTTTCTAGTAGTTTTACTTCAATTTTGCTTACTTTTAATTATTTAAAAATAATAAATCGCTTATTGAATGTATTTTTAGCTAACATAAATCAGTGCGTAAATAAGATCAGTGCTTTAATTGCTCTGAATCTTTTAAATATGTAAAACTTCGTACCATAACCACTAAACTTTTAATTAAAATATTAAAAAACATTGTAAATTAATAATAAAAAAAGCAATCTTGATAAATCTTGCCATGATAATCTAAATATCTAAAATATTGATAAACTAAATCTAAAAATGGCACATTGTTATACTTTCTGTGTCACAATCTGGTTTTGTAACAAATAAAGACTAAAATGAAGACATCTTTTAGTTCTAGCATTACTTATAGCTTTTAAAATGATGCATGATAATTTTACTTCACCTGAACGCATACAGTTTAACTGTTAAATCAACCATTGGAACTCTAAAGGATAAATCCAGACATTATTTAAACCACAGTATGCATTACATTACGTTAATTAAAATTAATTTAATTTTAATTTTACTAGCTTAATTAAGCTTTATTAAATTTTATTTTATACGTTGATTATTAAAATGTTGGTTGGTATCGTTCTGAAAGTGTTGGAACAAATTTCCGAAAAACCAATTTTCTTTTCTAGATAAACCATCTGTCGTTTTAAACGTTTGAAATACTACAATAAACTACGACTAAATTTACCAAATCTAAAAAACTTGAAAATTTCATACTTTATCTTGCTGCACGATTTCCCATCGTATATTGAATTTTATGCACAGCACATACATTACGATACGAAATACCGCTCTTCTACATTTGATTGGTAGAATAGGGTTTCGAAAGAAACGTGCAAAAACTGTCCAAGTTCCGAATAACGAAAAAAAATATCTGATGCAGCCGGTGTACCCAAGCTGTCATAAAATTGGGAACTTGTGAAATTTGGCGAGATCTTCTTGAAGATCGTAAAATTACTTCTTTTTGGAATGAAACGTAATATGTTTCCTGCGAGATGGTAAAAATTTATGACTTGACTGCTAACACTTATTCTTTCACATCACATCGAGGATAAACCTATTGAATGAAGAAGAGAGTTTAGAGTTTTAGTTTTATCAATTTGTTTCAACAGGAGCTTAATAGTGATGAGTTTAGTGAAAAATCAATATTTAGTTAATGTGTTTAGACTTTATTGCTAGCTGTTTTCATTAACTTCATTGGAAGAATGTATAGCTATAATGTAATTTCATATATTTACTACTTGGTTTTCAATTCGTTTAGACTTTTATTTTGTTTCCTTGAAAGGTGCAGAGGCGAATATTTGTTATAAAAATAGTATTAGAGTATAAAATATAAAAGAGAATAAAATTTCTACAAAGAGAAAAAAGTGTGGTCAAAGCTACCAGAATAGGGTAAGATTTACTGTTTTTTTTTAATCTACGGAAACATCAAAAAGCTTGGGGATTTTAACCGAAGTGTTTTAAAATTTTGTTTTTATTTTTTAACAGAAATGTCGTTACGATACTGTATGGAAATTTCACCGGAATTGTTTTCTAGTAGCATCATTAGTAGGTGTTAATAAATAATCAACTAGTAATTCTTTTTTTAATTTAATAAAATGAAAGAAATACAATAATGGTCTATTAGGTTACTAAAATGTAAAGCATTTCTTGCAACAGTCTTTTGCAGGCCAAGAGGATAATAGAGTTTAATGCTGCTTGGCCACCTTTACTTACCAGACTAGCTTGTACCCATCGATCTGAAGTAGGATAGCCTTCAAACCACCTCTGGAGATTAAACCCCAGTTTTCACAATATGAGTTCAGTGATTAAAATATTATTGATAATAAAATTTAGTGCCAAGGGACCAAAAACTTATTGACTACTTGAAAATGCATTTAAGCAAGAATGCAAGAAAATAGGGCAGCACAATTCGCTGCACCATGTTTGGAAAAACAGACTATTCCCACCAAACTCGAAAACTAGTTACGAAGTTCCAAAACAGATGGCGCTTTTGCCAGGAAGAGTATTAAAATGTTTCCTCTTACAAGTCAGAGGATTTCACCTTAAATGTATCTATTCTTAAATGTATCTTAAACGATATCTATTAATTTAGTTCTTGGACTGCGTTAAGCTGTTGTTGAAAATTATGATTATTACTAGTAGTTATGACTGGCTACTAGTGGTTATGAGCAAACTATAAGTTTGTATGCTTTTTCGTTCGTTATTTAAGTGACTTCGTTGATATAGACCACTGGAATAAATAACATTAAAATAAATAGGGATTTATTGTAAAACATTGAGCAAACAATATCGGACTAACAAGAGGCACATTTCTGAATGATTTTGTCTTCTATTTTATATTTTCTTACCTTATTATTCAGCTGAAATAAATGCTTTTATAATGATATGGAAGCAGATACAATTTTTTTTGAACAAACAAAATTTTAAAAGGAGACAAAAAACTTTTAGTAAAGCGAAGAAAAACAAATTTTTTTTGTATGTATTTTCCATTCAAAGAAACATCCATGTTTGAATAACTACCAATAAAATCTCTATTTGCTCTAATTTCCTTTTAAGAAAGGTAATTCTATGATTCCTTTCAGACATCAAAGGAAACATTCAAAACTAATTTTTGAAAAGAGTAGCATCTTTTCGTATGTGCGCTTTAGTTCGGATTCCGAATTCCCATTTTAGTTCTGAGAATCTGATTCACACGTTTCATGTTTTGGCAACCTCGCTTTGATGTGAAAATGTATCTAGAAGTCAGTTTCAAAAATTGAAAGCATTATCATGTCTAAATCTACATATTTTGTTCAAAGAAGATATAGTATTTTATTTCACATACATCTTTTAAGGTTATATGCAAATGAACATGGAAGTTGAATTTATTTGGAGAATATAGTTATTTAGATTCAAAATATCTTGGTGATGAAGTCGTAGTTTATTAAGTATTCATTTGAAATACGTTGATAAAATTTTGTATTGAATATGTATCTAATAATCAAAATAAGCATAAAAATTAAATATAATTAGGAAATAACAAAAGTTATTTACTTGCGTTCCTTAAAATATTTCTAATTTACAAAATAAACGTTTTCTGATTTACTTGAAATAAAAGCATAAAATGTTAAGTAAATGCTATCAAAATAACTAATAATCAGCAAACGCTTCAAACAAACTCTTAATAATATACCGGAAAATATATATTGTAAAGATTTCTAATAAATTAAGTGAATATTAATTTTCCAATTATAAAATCTCGGAAATATGCTTTAATAATAATGCATCCTATTTCTCGCGTTTTTGAAGCGTAATATGTAATATAATCGTAGAGAGGAATGTTAAGAGATTTTCCTAAATAAAAGGAAAAAGCAAATATGTTTGCTTCCTTAAGAAAAAATCTGAATACACAGTTTAAAAATTTCGAATTAAATAACGGTAAAATTTTACGAAACAAAAAATTTGATGTGCCATGATTTTTACTGTAATATTTGCTGCAAAGCATTCTAATCCCAAGGTGGGCCTTGCACCGACCACAGTGCTGACGTAAAATATCGTTAGTGGTAGGCGGATCATGGGTTTGAGTCCGCTTGCCGTCATGCTATTGTGGAAGGATTTCATGGTTTTCCTCTGCATGTATCGCAAATGTGGGTTAGTTCCATCAAAATGTCTTCCACGATAAATACTTCAAGGCTATGAATTCTCCCAATGCTTGATCAATGAGTTCATTTGTCTTCTGGATTGGGTTCAAAATTACAGGGCTACAGAGTTAAACATTGGTAGTCACACCTTCAAATTTGGGTTGGCTGCTTAACGATGGTTATAAGAAATATATTTACTATAAATTACTTAATCACTGTTATTAAATTAATATTACTGTAAAAATTACAGAAAAATTACATGGATTTTACTGTAAAATGTATTTTCTGCAAAATGGATTTAACTGATGATAAAATCAGGGTGACAGTAATTTTTACCGTAATTTCAATCGAAATTTCTTATGGTGTAACAAATGTAAATTAAACGAAATAAAACTTTTTTAGTATTTTTGTTTCGCTCATAACGATTACATGGTCCAAATGTTAACTTTTTACCGTCATGGGGTGAATTACTGATGAACGAGTAAAGTTTTTGCTTTTAAAGTATATGAATATTCTTGATGATAATTTGAATTGGAAAAAACATATTGCTTATTTATTAAAATATGCGAAAATATTCTTCAAGGATTAAATCAGGTCTCATGCAATACTTTTGGTTTAAAGTTCAATGTTATGAGTTTAATTTACAAACAGGGCATTGTTCCTTTCATTTGCTACGCATCTAGAGTACGGGGTAATGCCCTACTTAAAATAGTAAATGTACGTAATCTGCGTAGAGTTCAGAGAAGAATTCTTCTTAGAATTGTGCGGGGATACAGGACTTTTAGCTACGATGCTTCTTTCGTTTTATCAGGTTTTCCTCCCATTGATATTTATATCTTAAAGGACATGGATTATAAAAACAATAACAGCAACATCTCATTAAGTTCAAATTTCTCATTAACTAATCTTCCACATCCAGGTAATTGAAAACATTTTGATACCATTAAATTCTGCAATAGTATTGAAAGTGGTTTTCCGGTCGTTTGCTGTACAGACGGAAGTAAATTAAATAACAGAGTTGGCCTGGCTTTTGTGACCTTTTATAATAATATAGAAATGGAGAACCACCTAATTAGAATTCCCGATGACTGCAGTGTTTTCAAAGCTTAGCTTTTGTGCTTTTATCACTCTATTAAATGGATTTCAAACAACTCATCTCTTTCATCAAAATTCCTCATCTGTTCAGATTCCCTTTCATCCTTAGTTGCACTTAAATGCAGCACTTCATTTAATAGAATTATTGTTAATTCGCAGATAATTTTGAATGAACTCCAATCCGAGGATAAATCTGTGTTATAATCTGTGATATAAGTCCCCCAAAATCCTTTTTTAGACTTTCAGCCAGGCATAAAGTTCAAACTGTGCGGAACGAACAATATCAAGCTTCTACAAATGCTTCACTGACTAAACTCTTCTTTCCATCTGTTAATCAAAGACTTAAAAACCAACATTTTTTCTGCATCTTTCATGTGACACAATTTCTCACTGAACACGGCAACTTCAAGGCATATTTGAAAAGATTTGGCTTAAGTTCCAGTGATCTCAGTGATTGCAATATTGGAGGAACACAAGACTTTGAGCATTTTATTGTAAAATGCTCACATTTTGAGAAAAATAGAAAAAAATTAATAATTGCTTTAAATTCGCTCAATATTAACTTTCCTCCCCCTCTTTGCACTTTTGTGGGAAACAAAACCATCTTCAAACTTTTCCTCAAATTCATTGACTCAGTTTTATATGCAAATTTATAAATCACTTTGTTTTGTGTACTATTTTAATTTATCTTTCTTCTCGTCCTTTTTGTAAATGTTTTTTATTTTTTTCTATTATTATTATTTTTCTTTTCTAAATTTTACATGCCCTTTTAGTATGTATTTCTGTTTAAAAATCCTACACTGCTTGCTACCATACTTACGTTTGTAAGCCTCGTGTTGTACTTTTTCAGTGGTGCAAGAGGAATCATTTTGCTCTTGAATTAAAAAAAAAAATTCATGTAAATGTAATCTAAAACTGCGTTCTAGTTTTTTTTTTTGCATTTTAATTAAATATCTAAATGTTTAATATTTAATATTGATACGTCTTATATATTTTTAAAAATTTTTTCAAGTGATCTGAGTGTAAAATTACTTAGAGTTATTAAAGTAATTTAATATGCAGAATGTGATAAATAGTTTCAATACAAAACATAGAAATAAAAGAAATTTTTTTTCAATATTATTTATATAAATAGGTAAATTAGGTAACTAGGAAGTAAAATCTGTTTTCTGCTTAACGAGGTTTTCTGCTTTATCTTTTGACACAGAGGGGACAATGGAATCCTTTTTGTAAATTTTTTCTGACACTACAAACAAAAATATATTTCGGCATTTTTTCAATTATTAAAAACATTCTTATAGTTACTGATAAATTTATTATATTATTGGTATTATATTTGTACTAAAATATAAAATCCAAAAAAAGTTGATTGAAAATTTTTTTTTCATATTTGAAAATATATAAGCAATTTATTTTGTAAATTAAAACAAATTCAATAATGATTTACCGCTTCTTTTAGATCTAACTAATGGCAAATAAGTGTAAATTTGAAAAAAAATATTGTTTGGAAAATTTCACTTTTAACTCAGAAAAAAACCCCGGTGTCTCAAACTGTATTTCATAACCATAAATTATTATCTTGCTGAATATAATATTTTTTACCTATTTTGACCTAAATTGATACCAAGTGGGTAAACAAGTAAGAAAAATGTATTTAATAATAATTCTACATCAATTATTAATAAATTTATTACATTATTGGTATTATATTTGTACTGAAATATAAAATCCAGGAAAAGTTGATTTGAAAAAAAAACTGTTTCACACATAAAAA
>NC_092204.1:58932144-59026956 GCF_043381705.1 Parasteatoda tepidariorum
CATATAAAATTAATGTAATCTTAGTCTTAGATAAGTTTATCACTTAACCAAAGTGAAAATAGTAATAATAATAATATACTTACGGAGCACCAACTAAAAGTTTGCTGATTTTCAATACAAATCTCTCAAAAGACGTTTGAACAGGTCGGTTAAAAAGACACCAAATAAATAAAAACGGATCAAACTACTACAGCGCCATCTTCCTTAGAGTCTGAACTAAGTCCTCCGTCGGTAAAAATTTTCTTATTTGCAATTTAAAATAGTGAAAATTAAATAAAACTAAAATGGGTAGACTCGCCCCTGGATGGGTAGACTCGCCCCGGTTTACGGTACTGGAAAATATATATTGTAAAGATTTCTAATAAATTCAGTAAATATTAATTTTCCAATTATAAAATCTCGGAAATATGTTTTAACAATAATGCATCCTATTTCTCGCATTTCTAAAACTTAATATGTAATATAATTTCAGAGAGGAATGGTAAAAGATTTTCTTAAATAAAAAGAAAAATCAAATATATTTGTTTCCTTAAGAAAAAATTTGAATACGTGCACTCTATACAGTGTAAAAATTTCGAATTAAATAACGGTAAAATTTTACGAACCAAAAAATTTGATGTGCCATAATTTTTACTGTAATATTTGCTGTAGAGCGGTTGAGGCTCAGAGGATATAGCATTTATGCGGGTTATGCGGGTTAGTTCCATCAAAATGTCTTCCACGGTAAATATTTCAAGGCTATGAATTCTCCCAATACTTGATCAATGAGTTCATTTGTCTTCTGGATTGGGTTCAAAATTACAGGGCTACAGAGTTGAACATTGGTAGCCATACCATCAAATTTGGGTTGGCATTTTAACGATGGTTATGAAAAAGATATTTACCATAAATTACTTAATCATTGTTATTAAATTAATATTACTGTAAAAATTACAGGAAAATTGGATGGATTTTTCTGTAAAATAGATTTTACTGTAAAATGGATTTTACTGTGATACGGATTTAACTGGTGATGAATTTAGGGTGACAGTAATTTTTACCGTAATTTCAATCGGAATTTCTTACAGTGTATGGTGTAAAAAATGTAAATTAAACGAAATTGAACTTTTTTAGCATTTCTGTTTATCTCATGGTCCAAATTTTAACTTTTTACCGTCATGGGGAGAATTAGCGATGAGAGAGTGAAGTTTTTGCCTCTAATGGATAGAAATATAATCTAAAACTGCGTTCTAGTTTATTTTTTGTATTTTAATTAACTATATCAATGTTTAATATTTAATAGTGATACGTCTTACGTATTTTTAAATTTTTTTTCAAGTGATCTGCGAGTAAAATTACTTAGAACTAATAAAGAAATTAAAGCTGCAGAATTTGAGAAATAGTTTCAATTCAAAACATATTAAAAAACGAAATAAAATTTTTTTTTTCAATATTAATTATGTAAATAAGTAAACTAGGAAGTATAATATATTTTTTGCTTAAAGAGGACCCTTTATCCTTTGACGCAGATGGGACACTGGTATCCTTTTTATAAATTTTTTCTGACACTTACAAACAAAACTATATGTTGGCATTTTCTCAATTATAAAAAACAGTCTTATAGTTATTAATAAATTTAATATATTATTGGTATTATATTTGTACTAAAATATAAAATCCAAGAAAAGTTGATTTGAAAAAAAAATTGTTTCACACTTAAAAATATATAAACAATTAATTTTGCAAATTAAAACAACTTCAATAAAGATTAACTGTTTCTTATAGATCTAACTAACGGCAAATAAGTATAAATTTGAAAAAAAAATATTGTTTGGAAGATTTTACTTTTAACAAAGAAAAAAACACCGGTGTATCAATCTGTATTTCTTAACATAAATCATTATCTTTGCTGAATATAATATTTTTTGTTACCTATTTTGACCTAAATTAATACCAAATAGGGAAACAAGTAAGAAAAATATATTTAATAATAATTCTACATCAATTATTAATAAATTTATTATATTATTGGTATTATATTTGTACTAAAATACAAAATAAAAAAAAAAGCTGATTTGAATTTTTTTTTTTCATATTTAAAAATATATAAACAATTAATTTTGTAAATTAAAGCAAATTCAATAAAGATTAACTGCTTCTTTTAGATCTAACTAACGGCAAATAAGTGTAAATTTGAAAAAAAAAATTATTTGGAAGATTTTACTTTTAACAAAGAAAAAAACACCGGTGTATCAAACTGTATTTCATAACTATAAATTATTAACATGCTGAATATAATATTTTTTTACCTATTTTGACCTAAATTAATACCAAATGGGGAAACAAGTAAGAAAGATATATTTAATAATAATTCTACATCAATTATTAATAAATTTATTATATTATTGGTATTATATTTGTACTAAAATATAAAATCCAAAAAAAGTTGATTGAAATTTTTTTTCCAAATTTAAAAATATATAAATAATTAATTTTGTATATTAAAACAAATTTAATAATGATTAACTGCTTCTTTTAGATCTAACTAACGGCAAATAAGTGTAAATTTGAAAAATTTTTTTTTGGAAGATTTCAATTTTAACTCATAAAAAAACACCGGTGTATCAAACTGTATTTCATAACCATAAATTATTATCTTGCTGAATATAATATTTTTTTACCTATTTTGACCTAAATTGATACCAAATGGGTAAACAAAAAAATATATTTAATAAAAATTCTACATTAGAGGTTTTATATCAGGGTCTCTGATAATTAAAAACATTTGGGATCGAACAAATTTTTTGTACATTACCAGAAAACAAAATGGAAGCAATTATTTAAACCTGGTATGCTAACCATTTACTCTTATTTTATTCTCTTTATATTAAATGCAATCAAACGATACTACATGGTATCAAGTACTTTTCGCTTTGACCATTTTCTGTGCTATAATGTCTCTCACAGTAGCCATTAGATTTTTTACACTTCAGTTTTTTTTCTTTTACTTGATTTTTCTGAAATAGCGTGATAAGAATAAAGCACACATAATGTACTAGTACTAGTTAACAACCTCACTCTTTTATTTCTCAAATAAAGAGCTGCTTGTCTCTTCGGATACTTAAATTCCTGGCACTTTTTTGTTGAAATAATTGGAAATGATAGTAAAAGTGATTACGTTCTCATATTTTATTTTATGATTTTATCGGAGAGAACATTAGCTTAGCAATTTTTTGTGAGTAAAAAGGAATGGAAATGTATACTATAAATGACGGTTTAATTTAGCAAAGGAAATTGATGTAACTCGTCTGAAAATATTTAAATCTGCAGCAAATATAAAAGTAAGCCAGAATTTAAAATTTTCTGAATTAGTATGCCACTAAAAACTCTATTTCGATACTTTTTCTTTATTTATTTTTCATGCGAAAAAAGTTTATTTTTGTTCAAAAGTTGTCTGGTCTGGAAAATATATCATTTATATTCTTTATTCTTTAAGAAAGTGAAATAGTTTTAAGTGCCAACAATTTGCATGAACAAACAATAACATAAAACATGGCAATGCGAGAAGTATTATAATATAAAGAAATAATACTAGAAGTAATATAAATGAGAAGTTTATGTTGACGCAAAAAGAAAGTTAATTCCCAGTTGTCACGTTCCTTTATACTTTCACTAAGCCAACGTCTCTTCCATAACTTTACCCTTTAACAATTCCAAAAAAAAATTAATTTTCATCCTTTGTTTCACTTCAATTATGCATCGAAATTCAGTAAATTTCACTTTTAGTAAGTAACAGTGACATATTTTTTATTAAGGAAATGAATTTCCAACTTATTTTTCTGAGTTGGAATAGCCTGGAAAGTTAGTAAGTTGCAGTTACACATATTTTTAATAAAAGAAATGAATTTCTAACTTATTTTTCTGAGTTGAAATAGCCTGGTTGGTATGGCACTGTACTCCCGTTTGTAAGAACGGGAGTTTGAGTCTAGTCGACCGAAGACTCCCCACGTAGTGCATGGTGACAAAGTTCTCCATGTTCCCATAACAAACGATACCTCTGAGGTACTGGATTGGAGATTGATCATTCTCTGGTTCATTTCAAAATTATGATCTGTGGATGAATAGGTCCACCCTATAAACGAGAGTAACGTATGGGTGTGGCAGAAGTCGAATTATCAGCCATAGATGACGCCACTTGAAAGCAAAAATAATCGCAGCCCGTACACTTTAAATATCCATGACAACAACAACAAAAACAACTTATTTTTCTGCTTAACTTATTTTACTCAATGAGAAAGTGTGAGGTAGTCATTGACCAAATGGAAATTGTGCAGTGGCGATCTATTTAAGTGGATGGCAGTAACAAGTCGGAAAAAGACGTAAACTCTCTCTAAAATCTATTACTTACCCAGATAGCTGGTGAATTTACGGCATACGATGTATTTTCATTTTTAATTATTTGGTTGGCATATAAAGGTTGACTAATTAATTCTTTTTTTTTAAAACTTTGTAGAAATATTAGTATGCAAAGCTTGCCTCTTTAAAGATTGAATAAAGACATGCAAAAACCATTACAAAAAACTCATATTTTTGCTTTTATTTCAAGGTACTTTAAATCTTCTGTTTGCTTTTTTTCGTTCTAACTCTGTCTAAGCTTTGTGTTGAAAATTTATTGATCATCATTTTTCCCTTTTAAAGTGTTAAAGAAAGCCTTTACAAATAAGCCTTGTTTCAGAGATGGTCATAAAAACAAAACATAAACCTAGAGAAGGTGAATTAATCCTCGGATTGAGAACGCTTTCTTCTCTTGATTTGCGAATAACGATTTATCATCGATTTCAGAAGGTCTCTCACGCCTTGTTTTGTAAAGGCAGATTCAATCTCTATATAAAAGGGTTGCTAAAATGCAAGCTTAATGCGAACCTCATGGCACGTAAACTAGCATAGTTAAATTTAGCATTGTTTCAAGCTTGAATATTTATTTGTTAATCATTTATAAACCTTCTATTACGTTTGAACACTGTAAAATAGAATGTTCTAAATGTGAAGAATAAGACTGTCACGTTGGCATTTAAAAAAGGCATCGTGTAGGAAAGATAAAGTGAGTTCAACGCAATTCTGTACTAATATCGTTTTTTGGCGTCATTATCAAGCAAATATGAGATTACATGAGTTTCTCTATACATATATATTTTTGTTTTAATAAAGTATATCACGTTTAAAAAATCAAAATGATTAATATTTATAACATCTTCAAGACATATATTTTTTGTTGATTTTAAATTATAATAAATGATTGATTGATTGATTGATTTTAAATTATGATTTAAATATTATAATTTTTTTTATCGAAATTGATAAAAGTGTTTCAATTTTATTTAGCGAAATATAAAAATAACAAGCATATTTGACTTCGAAATCTTTTAAAAATGCTGAAATGCAAAAAATGGGGAAAAAGGCTCAAATGCAATTTAATAAAGTATATCACGTTAAAAATATCAAAATAATTAATATTTATAACATCTTCAAAACATACATTTTTGTTGATTTTTTAAATCATAATTTCTTTTTATCAAAATCGATAAGAGTGTTTCAATTTCATTTAACGAAATAAAAAAATAACAAGCATATTTGACTTTGAAATCTTTTATAAAAACTCAAATGCGAAAAAATGGGAAATGGAAAAAAGGAAAATAACTTTTCATTTCTATCATTTCTTAGTTCATTCCTGTCACTTTTACTGTAGACGGATTATTGCGTTTCAGTTCATCTTAAGCTTTGAATAAAAAGCAAATAATTGTTCTTCTATAGCGTTAGAACACTGTAAAATGGAATGCTCAAAATGTCAAGAATGGGAAGGTCACGTTGGCATAAAAAGAGACCTCGTGCAAGAAAGATAAAAAGAGTTCAACGCCGTTCTGTTCTCATATCGTCTCTTGACGTCGCTGTCAAGCAAATAGGATTATTTGAGCCTTCTCTCTGACGATGCCACTGAAATTTAATCTCGACGTTAAAAGAATTCCTTTTTGAAAAAAAGTTTTTCTTTTGAAGCCTTTGAAAGAGATATTTGGATGGGAAGAGGCAAATAGCGAAAGAAAAAGAAAAAAAAAAATGGCGCACGCATAAAAGTTTTTTTGTCATTGTCTAAACCAAAGCTGTAATTTATTCTCTTTTGAAAACTGTGTAACTTGGAAAGTTTGAATGTGTTTCTTTGAAATGAATTTGTCCTGATTTAAATATGTATATTTTAATAAAAATTTGATAATAATATATAACGCGGAATTTCGCACCGTTTTTTAGTTTTACGAGATATGTTTTAACTTTGCAATTTTTATTCCTTATTTATCATGAAATTCTTTTGTAGATAGTGATATTTAAAGATTTAAGTTTCATAACATAATGCATAATTATTTTACATCTTGCCTCTAAACTCATTCAAACATTGAGTAGAGAATTATGTAACGGTAGAATTAATTACATTAACTTTAATTTTTCGCTTTAACTAAAGTGAAGCATAAAGAAAATAAATACACAATGAATAAATTCTTAAAAATTTATTATTGATCAATAATATTAGCATTTAATTTTTTTCTTAGATATTACTATAAATTTGGATATTAATCGTTGAATTCTAATGCAGAATTAGGTCATTTGGTTTTTAGTATCAGAAAATTAATTGCTCTTTTGCAAAAAATTTGCTTAAGCTCATAAACTCTTCTATAGTCTGGATGTTTAGAAATATGGGAAATTTGAATGCTTATATCAAAAATATTATTTTCTCAAGATTCTATAATTTTCTTACTTATTGGCAGTCTGCTTATGATCAAGGGAAAATTTTTAAACAAGAAATATAGTTGATTAATGCTATGATGCAGAATGCCCTTGTCTACTTTTCCATGGTATACTGATTTTTGCGGTTTAAATTATAATAAAAAAACTTTTTATTTCGATAAATATCTTGTGTTATTTTCTAAAATATGAGTACTAACACTGATTTTTAAAAAAAACCTGGTAATTAATGAAATTTCTGGTTAAAAACCCCATAATTCTAGTAAGGAAAATCAATCTATACCGTATTTAAGCAATGCATTTGTTTATTGTTCGTTCATATTGTAATGGTCTTGCTTTTCAAAAATATAGTTCTTATTACCTACATTTAGTGAAAAGTTCAAAACTGCAAAGTAAATCTAATGCCATGCTCTAAGGTATCATGATAAAACCACCAAATTTAATTACGTATTTCGTATTGTAAAACCATATTTTGTTGTTAATTTTACCAAAATCATTACCACGTTGCTTTGGTAAAAATTACTGAGCTTTTTGGTGTTCATATAGTGCCAGAAACACGGTAAATTTTACCATATTCTAATAGTTTTGAGCGTATCTTTTTCTCAGTGCAAATAAAGCAAAAGGTGCAAGTTAAAACATATCAATCAAAAAATAAAAGAACAAACAAGAACAAGAACAAACAAAAAATTTAAAATATAAATCTAGTAGCAAATTTATCTGTACTTCTACTCACTGGCCTCTTTCAAAAATGATTTAAAATATTTTTAACAACTTTTCCAGATTACAAAATATGAAAATCGAAGCGTAAATAGAGAATGATGTCAATATTTTATGGCGAGTTTTTACTGAAGCACAGAAGCACGCTTGACTTATTTTAGATACCTTTGATTTACCCGAATTTGGATGTGCGGAAGGTAATAATATTATACTAGATAATTGAAAGTTTATAATTCGGAAGTTGGAATTTTAATTTTAAAATGGTTCATATGGATGGATAATATTTATAGGTGGTTTATATGGATGGTTTTATAGATATTATTAACATTAAATGAAAAAAAAATCTTTTTTGTTTTCATTTTAAGAATTATTGATGAATTTGATGATTTAAGAGGTCTTATTAACATTTAAGGAAAAAAAATATTTCAGGAAATTCTTCATTAAATATTAGAAGATTTTCAGCCATGGAATTTCCAGAATTAAATTTGCACAAGGTAAAAATATAAATTCAGTTGGCAAAATATTTTTAATACGTTTAATAGTAATTATAACGTACAATTATTTCAATGATGTTTTATAGAATTTAATTGCATTATTTGGTTATGCATTACTTTTTTTAAATCAAATTTTAGAACAGCTCGTCTATTTGCCTACAAATTATTACTAAATTATTACTACAAATTATTTTAATTCTATTCATTTGATTATAAATGGCATTTAAATAAATGTATTTGGAAACGTTAGAGTAGTTTATTTATTTATATTAAATTTAAACTAATTTCTTTTATCGTATAAGTCAAAAATGTAGATGTTTTCTTCTTTTTAATACCCAGATCCAAAATTTCAAAGTAAAGCTTATCGTCATGATTACAAAGCAGGATTTACTCCTCGAGGCAAATATTATTTAACAAAATTGTATAATTTTAAAAATTAAAGACAAATTGAATCATCATTAAATCTAAAAATAAATTTAATATTTAGAGTATAATTTTTTCGTAAAAGTGTGAAAATATTTAGCTAAGAGAGATGAAAAAACGTTTTCCAATGTAAAGATAATTATTAAAAAGACAAATATTAATTAGAATTTTCCCAATAATCAAAATTTCAAATAAGGATATTTTTACAATCATATAACAATAACTCTAAGAACATCTTTCAATTTAGAAAGAGGAATGCTATTAAAGAGATCCAGGAAATCAAAAGTGGCAATAGAATTAATTTTATTTTGTTTAATAAATTCTAAAATAGTTTCATTATTAGTAATAATCCAAGAAAAATCCTCCTTAAAGACATTGTTTATAATTTGATTCAAGTAGTTAGAGGAAATAATGCCAGGTTTAGTTATGTAAATATCATACCCATAAGTTATTGTTCCAAATTTAATAGGAATTTTACGAAATTTTGGACTGATAATTAAGTGTGGAAATTATATATGAAATTATACAATTTCCATTCAGTACCACATATTTTAGGCATATTCCAGGCAGTTCCACATATTTTAAGTTTTAATCCATTATATAAAATTATTTTTTAATGACTGTATTATTATTTAAATTACTAAGCTTAAACTTTTTACTATTTTTAACTCCTTGTTTAGAAGTTAAACATAAAATGTTTTACAAAAGATTTCATAATCATCGTTAGCTTTGTCTATGGGTGTAATTACAAAATTTTTTGTAGTTTTATCAAAATTTTGCTTAATTGATCGATCAATTTTAGAAAAATTTGTTAAATTGTAACTGTTATTTAAATTTTCGCTATTATTAAAAATAAAGATTTTAAAGTAATAATAAACAGCTTATTATACCTAAAGATAAAGAGAACTTATTTGACTTCATGAAAAAAAAATTATTGAGATCATTTAGAAAGTATTTTAGGATTTTATTTATTAATATAAGGTAAATGGGTCTAAATTTTGTACCTTTTAACATTAAATTTCTCAGTTCTAAGTTTTCTATAATGTTTATATTACCAGTAATACTATGTAAATGATGCTTGCCAACAAATTCAAAATAGTTCGCTTTTTCACTCTGACATTCATAATCGGGAATATTACTTTTTCCTAAAGTTTTGCTAATAACATTATAATTTAAAATAGTTCAACCAAGAGTTTTATTATATTTATAGCTTTTACTTATGCTGAAATCTTTTAATGGAAATAAAATGTTTAAATTTTCAAAAACATAATGTAATTATATAATATAACCCATTAAATATATGTATTAAATTTTTATTTACATTTATTAAAATGTCGAACATTTTTAGATATTCCAATTTTTCATTTTTCATCTTTTATTTTTCATCCTTCATACTCGTCGTGTTAGTAAGCTGGATCACAGCACTGCGTGGAGTTTACAGATATATTCAAATAGGCGATGCACTCATGCATAGTAAAAGAGAGAAACTTTTCCAAGAAGTTTTCTTTTTTCCACCGCAATAACTCCAGCCAAAATGAAAAGAGTCCCCGGTTTGATGTATGAAAGATACTCTCCTGGGTGAAATATATATCCTGCCCGGGTACGATGAAACCATGGATTTTGTTAGCTTAAACCCTTTCACAAAATAGTCGGGTTTATCAAAACGAAATCTTATTTCACCGTTAACAACTAATGGAACTTTCTGAGTTTGTGATAAAGTAGACTTGACAATTTTTAGGTGATATCTTGACTTTACTTTTAGGAAAGCGTTTTCTTTAAAAATTTCGTCTAGCATTACTTTAAAAGAACTATATTTTGTTTTGTTTCGAAATCTATGTTGTTTTAGTTGATTAAGATGATTGATAAAAGCATTCAAGTTGTTGATCGAATTTCATATGAATTTTTTATTAAATTGTAGAATATATTTCCTTAAAAAATTAGTCGATTGATATTAATGTAAATAACATGTTTTTTCTATAATTAGAAAAATATATACACTTTGTCAAATATGCTTATTGATTTTTTTTGAATTCTATCTGAATTTGAAAGCTTTTGGAAGCTGTTGTTGTAAGGTTGATAATTTATTAAAACTTAAATATTTAAATTCAACTTAAATATTGAACTACACTTTTGAAAACTAATCAACTGGTATATCGTTCTAAACTTTATATTGTAGTTGGGAATTAGGAAATTTTATTACCATTTTCATTAAATATGGCTAAAATTGTTTCTTTTATTAAAATATTTTTAAAAATTTTTGCTGTGAATTACTTTTCCTGCATTTATATTTTCCTTTACATAATGAAATTGATTGATACGTTTTGGAATATTTGGACGCAAACTTACTTTTAATGGGGTAATTCAATGCAAAAATAACTTAGTCCCTTTAAACAATACTATTCCAGTTTTTATGTAATCAACGTAATATGCATATTTTTTAAATGTAATTTTTAAATTGTGGGGACAATCTTAGTTTCAAGTTTAAGAAGTAACTAAACATTTCATAAGTGACGTTAAAAATTCCGTATCATCGTATATTGTGCAACCTTCGGTTATATATATACTTGACTTAACGGTGAATGAAAAATAAATCTCACGCATACTTAAATATATATAAAAAATATAAGATTCGAAATTATTCATGTTAAGTGGGCATAACAGCTCAAGTTGGAAGCATAAATTTCATCAAATAACAAAATCCTGAATCTATCGCGAAAAGAAATATTTTTATAAATTGACATTTCAATAAAAAGTGTTGTCATTTGTCAAAATTGGAATGTTGAACACACCTACAGAAGCCAGTCTTCTGTGAAGGGAGATGACTAGAGAAAAAGCATGGGGATTTCGAGACCATCGCCTCGTTACGATAATTGCAATGTTTTCAGAACTACTAACGGGTTTCTTTTACTGACCAGACAAGCTGAAGCTGCATGAACTTCAAACCGATACGGAGGATAGAAGCTAGAACCTCCACAATTACAACTCTGCGCACAAAACACAGATCCATTTACTTAGTTAAATGGTTCTTTTTAATATCTGCAATTAAAATACCTTTATTGCAGTTTTTATACTTTTTTGAAAAGAAAATACACACATTTTTAAACTTTTATTTCTCAGAAAATATTAAGCTAATTTTTCTGAAATTTTGCCATTTTGTTTCGTTATTTAAAATCGAATTCTTTAAATGATGTAAAAATCAAATACCTTAATTTTTTTAACTGTCATTAAACAAATAATAAAAAGAATAATAAATATTTAAATAAAGCTATATTTTACACTGAATTATCTTTAGATAAACGAATTTTATAATTTTGAGTAGAGATTTTTCAGTTCACTTAAAAAAAATTGAGATATGGCAAAATGCGCAAAAAATAAAATTAATATGAAGGGGTTCAAACTTTAAACCGCTTTCCCGGCAAAACTATGGGAACCATATTTTTCGGATCGCGGCTACCCCCTATATTTTGAGGGTCAGAAACCCTAATCAGCCAAAAAAAGGCATATTTATTCAGAGAAAGTACGTCTTTGTGGCTAATTTTATAACTTAAAATATCCATAAATCATTAAAAATATAATATAAAATATTTGAGATCACCTCGTGAACCATTTCGTAAATGTATATCAATGAGTTCAAAGAAAAATGTGTTTAACGTTGAAGTAATATATTGGTACCTTGAGCCATAATACGGGGTAAATGTTTTAAATAAGGTGTTAAATTACAGCATGTTTCTATTCAAGTTCATCCGTGGTATTGTGCAAGAAAGTGTAATAAGTACTATTAATTGGTACAACATAGCATCATAATAAGATCGTTGCAAAATTAAATAACATTATGGTTCAACTTGTTCTAAACATTACAACAGTGCATTACGGTTTATAACTTGCGGATTATTAACACAAAAATATTAATAGTAAGTAATTTGCTCATAAATCTGATACCTATATATAAATATGATACTTATACATAACAAAAAAATCTTACAGATGCATATTATGAAAAAATCATTTTGTTAAATTTCATTTTTAATAACATTTTTACGAGCAAAACATTATTACATTTATCTATCCATAATTAAATTACGAGTACCTAATGCTTTAAACATTAAATACCTGAAAAAATTCAAGAGTACGGAAGCATTTTGTACGAGTTAGTTTTAAATGTCAATCTCTTATTTTAAAAACAATCAAGTAAATCGATATTTTTACCAAACAAGTTTATTATAAATATTTCAATTGTTTATTTTAACACTTGGTTTAATTAACAGCTTATAAGGTTTAAATAAATAACTGTTCGAGGTACTGCTGGTGGAGCAAATCGAGTTTTGCAAAGGTATATAATTTTTAAATTTTTTTTTGTGAAAATAAGTGCTTTAATAATAATTACATACGTGTCTAAGAAAGAAATTATAATTGTTTTCTGACTATTGTAAAGTATTAGATCCGAAGAGTTAAATCATTGGCAGTTTTTCACATCAAATTATATTGTTATTACAGTTTATATTTTGCAGTAAAAGCCAACTGTTAGTACCACACATACATAAAGAAATTCCGAAAAATACCATACTGTATGGCAATGACATTTCTGGTGAAAAAAATATTTCTAAATGAAACTAAAATATGAAATATATATTTAAAACTCATATAAACGGTATATGATAAAATTAAATTTGTGGTATATAAACCATTCCGTAATTTTCCCGTTCATATGTTAACTGTTTACCGAAAATTCTGTTTTTCAAAATTATAGTTCTCATTACTACACATTTAATAAAAAATACAAAACTTAAAAATAAATATAACCGAATAAATAGTGTTTATTCCATGCTCCAAAGTATTATGATAAAATTTCCAAATTTTACCACATTTTCCAAATTTTATCGCATATTATGAGACCACATTTCATTTTTAATTTTATCAAAATCATTACTAAGGATTTTTAGTAAAAATTATCAAACTTTTTGGTGTTTATGTGGAGCTTGAAAAAGGGGAAATTTTAATGTATTCTGGTAGTTTGACCATATTTTTTTTCTCAGAGTAATTTGCATTTTATTCAAGAAAACGATGCCTGAATAAAATAAAAAAAAATCTTGAAATATTCTTGGTGCATACTGTGATAAAAACATGCTAGACTCCATTTTCAAAATCAAATCTTTACCAAAGCCCATCAGTAAATATTACTGAGCTTTTTGATGTTCCCATAGATCTTAAAACACGGTAAATTTTACCATATACCAGTAGTTTTGACCATAATTTTTTTTTTCAGTGTAGATTATACTTCATTTAAGAATCTGATGCCTGAATAGAATAAGAAAAAATCTTGATGAATACTGTGATAAAAACAAGCTAGTTTGGACTCCATTTTCAATAGCACTCTTACTGACAAAATAATTACATTTATAGCGATGGCAAAATTTATATCAGCAAGTAAATCGCGTATCCCTCACGTTTTGAGCATTAAATGTCTGCTGTAATTCAAGAACGCCGGAGCCTTTTGTAAGCAGGAGCTTTAAATAACGATCCTTTACCAAGACAAGCTTAAAACGTGACCGTGTTCATAAATTTTCTATCTTGTAATTTTCGCTATTTCTAAACTGTCGATACGGCAAGATATTCTAAAGGGGTAGAATTACTTCCGATGGGGCACTTCCGACAATGAAACATTGACGTATAATTGGAGCATGAAAGACTGAACAATAGTGAGCCGGGGTGGAGGGGTGTATTTGACCTCGTTTTAACCTACGATAAAAGCGAGCCGGACCATTAACTTTAAAACATGTCAGAACATGCTGAGATTCAGCATTTACTAGAAACAACGATTCTGTAGGGAATAGAATGGATCCATCTGGATTAATAATATACTTTCCCTTTATCTCAGTGTTTTATTATCGGTATGAAGGTAATATATTTCCTGGAAAGATTCAATGACTTTAAAAAGGGAATTCCCTTGCTGTAAAGAGAAATGGTATGGAATGGATGTTCGCATTTTATTCTCGAACTCAAATTTAAAATGATTTAGCTTTTGAAAAAGAAAAAAAAACTCTTAATTATGTAAGCTAGTACAAAATATGTTATTGTAAATGTTATTAATGCTACTCAAAATTTAGGCTTTTTTTTTAAAAAAAAATGGAAATTATTAGATTTAGACTCCCTTACAAGTTAAAAAAAAATCGCACTGAAGTTAATAAATATAAACAGTGTTTCATAAACAATACACCTGCATAAGAAGCAATCAAGTGTAATATAAAAAACAATGCACACAAATAATTCGAAAACTTAAATCGAAATGAAGTTTGCTTGAGAACAATTTGTTTGCACAAACTGAATATCTATGTACATGTGAGCCCCGATAATCAGCGGGGCAGATTGTTCACGAGTTCGACAAATGTTGTATTCACAAAATATAAACAGTGTTTTTTAAAAAAAACTTACATTTACATGAGAGACAATCAAATGTTGTGCAAAATACAATATACCCAAAAAATTCAAAAGCTTACATCCAAACGAATTTTACTTGTGGGCAATTCGCTCGCGCAAACTGAATATCTATGTACAGTAGAGTTCCGATTATCAGCGGTACAATTGTTTGCGAGTTCCATGAAGAGATCGAAAATTATATTTTACCTATAACTGAACACTTTTATATATGAACAATTTCATGTACGAACTATTTTGTTTTTCTTTACAATTCGCTGTTTGAGTAATTTAAACGTAGAGCAAAGATTTCTGCTGCATATGTTTAATATATATGCAAATGTATGAACACATTCTCCATGTTTACACCTTAATTAAATTTTCTTGGATTATCCGCGGTTTTTGTCAACCGAGGTGCCCGTGGCACCCGATTCCAAGTGAATATCAGAGCTTTATCGAAAACTCTAAGACTTTATTTATTACATCATGAAAACCAGTGTAAAAGAACCAAATAAATTATTTCTATACTATAAAGTAATGATTTAGATTATTTATGATAGTTTTTTCAGACTCATGGAGGTTATAAAAACACGCGCTATATATTTTTTATTACTTGTGACGATTTTTCATGTTAGGAGTATTGATTAAGAAAAACGCTAACTATATAACAATATCTTTTTTCTTTATACTGAGTTTATAAATTGTTCACCTTTATGTAGAAATTATTCTTGGTGAAATAACATTGTATGATAAATGACACGTGCCATTTAAATTAAAATCTTCGTATTAAGAACTATTGCTTAAAAAAAACTAATTTAAAAACAATATTTCTATGTTATTATTAAATACCTCACGATTATAAAGAAGTTATTTCATAAGAAATAATACATATATGATAAATGGCATATGTCACTTTTGAAATTGATAAACACGTTTTCTAACAACATTGACTATTGTGAAAATAATATATTGTTAATGAAGCTTGATGTATTGTTAAAATACAATAACTATATAAAAATGCTATTTTTTATAGTCGGTTTAAGATATTTCATGATAATAAGTAGTTATTCCAGATTTTACGATAGCATTTGATAAATTACCTATCCCATTTATCATGTCTGTGATAAATTTTTTTGTCATCAACAATTGTTATAAAATAAGCTTAGTTATATAGCATTATAATCTTATTTTTCACGCTTGATTCTAACATTGAATAATATATTAAAAATATATTCGTATTAAGAACTATTGTTTTTAAAAAAAAGCAAATTTTATTATAATTTATTTTTTATTGTGGGTATAAAATACCACACGTTGATGAAGAAGTTAGTTCATATGAGGTAATGCATCCTTGATAAATGGAATAAATAATTTCTGAAGTTGACTAACAAGCTTTATGAAAACATTGGCGATCGTAAAAATAGTAGGGGAGAGTCGGGTAGCCCCGCCCACTTATGGAGTATTGCTTATATTTCTGTATAATATTGAGTAATAATCAATATTTTTATATGTTTCTATTGTAATTAAACAATGCAAAAGGAAAAAACCAAAATGCGGAATAGTTTAACTTAAAAAAATAGAAATTTAAAAAATCATGTTTTTCAGCTCTTTTCAAAATGTGTCGGGTTGTAGCCCCGCCCAGTTACAAAAATTAAGTTTTTTTACTGTCTTTTCAGGTGTAAATGAAAGTGACCAATGTATTGACAATAGATAAACCTCATTTATCATTTTTATCACAAAATTATTTTATTTATTACATATTTATATACTTTTAGGGAATTCTATCATTTAATAACAATAATTTAATAACAACAATATTTGTTGTTAAAAATGCATATAACATTCAAATTAAAAGCAATAAAATAGTAATCTTTGCAACCGTACATTTATCTATGAAATAAAATTGGGCGGTGATACCCGACATTCATGTGAGCGGGGCTACCTGAAATCCAATTTTTTTGTAAATTTGTAATTACTCGAACAATTTTTCACCTATGAACATCTTTCTTCTTGCAAATTAAACTTAAGACTACATACTTTAATGCTGTATGTATAAAAAAAATTATTTTTTTAGTATTGAAATGAAGTTTAATCGAAACATTCAACCAATTTTTCTTAATTTCATGATTACTGTATTCAACATATTTTCAAAACTATTGTTTACCATGTTTACAGCTGCATAAATACTTGAAACTTTGAAAATAATCTTTTTTTAATGTAACAATTAATGTCCGATATCCCATTGATTTGAAAAAATATTCTATACATATGAAATTGACTGTGGGCAGGGGTACCCGCTGGGCGGGGTACCCGACTCTCTCCTATATTGTTAATAAACTTGATTTTATTGTTAAAAATGTTTATATTATATTATATAAAATATTTATTTTTATATAACTATTATATATATTTACTATTATATAAAATATTAATTTTTCATTGCTTGAAATATTCCATGATGATAAGTAGTTAGTTCAATTGATATGAGACAACATTTGATAAATAACGCATCCAATTCATCAGGCTTGGGAAGAATTTTTCTGTCATCAGTAATTGTTATAAAATAACCCCAGTTTTATAATGCTATAATCGTGTATTTTTTCACGTATAAATTTATTAAATGAAATGTTTTCGTAAGATTCATAATTAGAATATCACACGGAATTAACAGAGTAAGAATCATGTTTCATACACACCTATCTCTACTATTACTTATTTTTATTAATCTGCTTGCTTTACAAAAAATATTTTAATTTTTCCAAATAAAACCTTACTTTGAAAACAAAGGAAGGGAAAAAAATAAATTTACTATTTATCGAACTTAGCAAAAAAAGTTTAGAAGTTTGTTGCCCGTAAAGGCAGTTACACTTTATCTGCTGAATACTTTTTTTCATTGCTTAAACCTATTTTCTAGCGAATACTTTATAGAAATTAATAAAAAACTAATGTTTTTGTACTAAATCATAAATTCTGTTTTCGTATCCTCATCCAATGTAAATTATTTGCAGATTACTTTTATTTCTTTAAAATATTTTACGAAATCAAAGAAATATACTTTTATGAAGAAAAAAAGAGTTTGTCTTTTGAATAAATTGTTGAATAGATGAAACATGAAAGAAAATGAGCTTTTTATCCTCTTCTTAATCTTATGCAAACACTCAGAAGTTAAAAATTAGTAAAAATGTTAACGATTTAAAAAAGAAATTTGATAAAAAACATAATTGGAAATTCATTTCTTTTAAGCGATTCCTTTCAGATGATTGTTTGCCTTAGAATTTACCAAGTCCTTTCCTTTAGAAGCAGTACTCAGTTAAAAACTAATATTATTTTTGTCTTTATATCTTTCCTAAACTTTTTTAGGTTACATTTGCTAAGTATTTTTTTAATATAATAATTGAATTTTTTATGATAAAATAAATATATAGATGACTAGGTTTAATTATAGAGAATAATAACTAAAGCTTCTGTATTTATATAAGTAATCAAAAAAAGTTTAAAATATTAGAAAAATAAGAATTTAAGATCGTAAACATTTGTTTTATAATAATTGTTAAAGAATTGTATTTCATTATAGCTGCTATGAAAAACTGTTTTTTTTTTCACATTTAATAAACGATTTCTGAATAGTTTTTTTTTTTTTGATTTATGAATGTTTAATGAAGTATTTTTAAAAACTATGTATTTTTTACAAAAATACTATTTTGTGAAAAGAAGATATTATTTTTAAGTAGCACTTTTTACTATATAGTTTCCTAACTTTGATTAAACCATAGCAATATTTTTTAAAAAAAATCAATTTTTATGCATAAATTTAGTATGGGTTTTTTATTTATTGAATAAAATATGAAATAAAATCTTTGAAAATCAATAAAAAATAAGATTTATATATCAATGTCAGCTTTTAAAGAGCTTCTTCTTAAATAGTAATCTTCATGAAACCAAATTTACTGAAATATTTCCTGACATACACAAAAATACTACTTAAAATTAGTTAAAAATTGTTAATAAGGAGCTATTGCTATACGGCTATAGAACTCGACACAGATGCAATTTTTGCTTTATCTTCCTTGCAAATATTTGAAATTTTCAAAAAATTCCAGTGTGAAAAATAAATTCTTTTTAACTATAAATTTTAGTTTTAAAAACTAACAATTTAACAAAGAAATCTGTTTTTTAGAAAAATACGTTCGCTATAATTTTTAAAAATAACAATATACGAGTACTTAAAAAAAATCTGCTAAATTCCTATGTTCAAAGCTATTGTATAAAATAATTCTTTTAACCGGCCTTGAACAGCCGATCCTACTCTGAATTTACAAATATCAAGGTTAAACTCCGTAGCCTTGTAATGATTTTCAATCCAATCCAGAAGACAAAGGAACTCCTGGATCTAGCATTGGGATAAATTTACTTTCGTGAAAGATTTTTTGAATGAACTAAGCCGCATTTGGGTTACATAAGGTGGAAACTCAATGGAATGGAAATAATTGAAAAAAATGTGCTAATTTTAAAAAAAAATAAGCATATGAAACATAGTATTATGTATAGAAAAATAATGTACATATTTTAAACAGTGTTGGGGGGGGGGCGTTTATATTGAAATGAATATTGGATATGAATGATTGTTTATATAAGAATAGGTATACTGAAATATTTGATGGCAGAAAAAAATATTTATAGTGTTGAGACGGAAACTCAGGAGTGGTTGAAAGTTGTATTGTATACTTGACCAATTGAAGATAGTGATGAAAACAGAGTATGATGAAAATAACAGTTGAACCGGATCATAATTAATAATACTTTCATTTATTAGTATTTGTAGAGCTCGAGAAATAAAAATTATATATTATCCATGATAATGTTCAATAAATTTTGCATAGTAATATTAATGAGGACAGGCTATGATAATGTTCAAAGTTAAATAAATCTTGCATAGATAATATTAAGGAGGACAGGCCATGGGAGACAAATCCCTCATAGCCTGCCTAATCAAAAGCCAAATTAAAAGTGAATATAATTGTTCCCAACGGATTCAGGAGAAGCATGGGTAGGAGATCCAAAATTGGCGAAATATCAAAATATAACATAGCCAAAAAAAGCCAACCCAGCATAATAAATATTGGGTTCAAAAGTACTTTGGTGATTACGAGTCGCCAAAAAATTTATGGGAATTATTACAACCATGCAACTGAAACATTTTTGAGTTAGAAATTTAGAATCAAAAAGTTATAAATAGACTTTTGTTTTCGATTAGGCACGGCAGTGAATTAATAATTTGCATTAGTAATGAAATAAAAAGTGTCCGCTACAGTGATCGATAAAAATAGAATAAATATTCTATATTCGCTTTAAAATGTAAACTCTTTGATTTATTTTAAATATATAATTTGATTAATAAAAATAAGCTTAAGTAATTAAGGAAATTTTAAAAGATAGGACATAAATATGTAATACCAATTGTGGCATCACACATAGTAAATAATTTCTAATAAGAGTTTTATTGTTATATGATGATAGATAAGCACCGCACCATGTAGCAATTTAAGGATTTTGACTTTCTGGTTTTTCAAGTATAGAAAACTTTAAAAAAAAGGTGATTCCAAAATTTTTAATTTATTTTATTTAGCGACACGGAGATACACAACGGATGCTTTATACATACTTTTATGCTTTAACGCACTGTTTTTAGTAATAAAACTTAAGAAAGGTGATTCCAAAATTTTTAATTTATTTTATTTAGTGACTCGGAGATACACAATAAATGCTTTATATATACTTTTATGCTTTAATACGCATTGTTTTTAGTAACAAAACTTAAAAAAAGGTGATTTCAAGATATTTAATTTGTTTTATGTAACGTCACGGAGATACACAATGAATGCTTTATACACACTTTTATACTTTAATGCGCATTGTTTTTAGTAATAAAATTTTCTTTTGTCATTCTTAAACTGCGAGATCTCCTTCCCTGTACAATACAAATGAAATGAAATTGAAATCTCTGCAATACATCAAACATAATATACAAGCAAGGATATAAAACTGCAATATATTGCTGGAACCGTTTTACGTAAGCATGCGATTATTATGTCGCTCCTTCCATAGCTTCCAAATCTGACCTATTCCATTTCCTTAGAAAACTTTAAGAAGAAAATAAATTCGAAATCGTTGCACTATAACTCTAAAGATGGGGATATTGACTCAACAAAAGAGTCTCGTATCTTTCTTTCCACGACGTCGAGTATGTTTCTCGTGTTACGATAAACGGTAGGGAATTTTTTTCCCCATTTCGGGATTGGGAGCAATGTGGGAAATCGCGAGTGTAAAAAAAATCTCTTTTATTGCACAGATTCAGCATCGAAAAGAATAAAAAAAAAGTAAAACGTTTCTTAAATGTCAATTCGCTTTTAACATTTGCTTTAAATTTTTTTCCTTCTGAACTTAAAATGTTATAAAATTGGTTTTTCAATTTTGATCGCGAGCAACTTTCTTTCTGAATATGACTTTTAAATACTCTTTCAAAATCAACTATAGCGTCTCCTTAGATTTAAATGTTATGTAATTATTTTTAAACTTTAAATGTACCTTAAACTTGAGTTATTTCGATCAACTTAAAACAAGATTTTGGATTGATTTCTTTTAAAACTAATACAAAAATTAGCTGGTGCTAAAATTCCTTTTTTTACCTACAATAATTATATTATAAAGTGTTCGGCAATTATCAGAAAATATACTATGAAAAACAATATTAGGTACAATTAGTGATTAGCTTCGCTTACTTGAAATTATCTTCTATTTCTTTGTATTAGGGCAGTATATTTAACAGAAGGCATGATATATTTTGTGTTACTCATACAGGGAAGAAAAAGTTTGGTCGAATTACGATACTGCATGGCCAGAGCGTTTCTAGTAAAATAAACCATAATTTTGGTAAACAAAATAAAAATTTAAGGAACTTGAAATATTCGTTTGGGAATTTTTCGTTCAAATGGTTTGAGTCAAACGGTTTACAGGAAATTCTGGTTTTCAAACATTTAGATCTTATTACCACATATTTAGTGCAAAGTACATAACGGAAAAATATATTTAACCTAATGTATATTTATATATCATGCCTTAAGGTAATATGATAAAGATACTAAATTTCACCATATTTATCAAATTTTATCACATATTATAAAATCATATTTTATTGTTGTTTTTATCAAAATAATTACCAAAGCACTCCAGTAAATCTTCTGAAATTTGTGATATAGAGTCAGAAACATGGTAAATTTTAACACATTCTGGTAGTTTCATCATGTTTTTTTCTTAGTGTATAAATAAAGCTAAACAACGTGAATAAACACAAGTGGGCCAAAACAGATATACAGTTTTGTTTCCATAAGGCAGGAGTCAATGACAAAATGCAGAATAGCAGAATTAAGCATAAGAAAAAGAAATTTATTTTGGGAAATAGTGCAGAGTAATATCAACAATCAACTAATAGAGTAAGCATAATAAGCTTGAATTATCTTGTTTTAACTTGAAATTCGCTTAGCATGCCAGAAATCATTTTCTATTTTCTTGTGCTAATGCACCATATCCAAATAAAGATAAAGGATGCATTTTCTGTTAATTTTAAAGTATTGTCCAAGCAACAGGGAGAATAAATAAAAATATTGCACATTACTTTTGTTTTTTGTAATCTGTACTTTATTCGCCATTCTCAGATGCTTTCATAATGCACTATAATTATAAAAAAAATTTAATAAATTTGATATAATTGAACGTTCTAAATGTAAAATGTTTACATTTAGTCATCGGATCTCATTAAATTTATGACATTTTGGTGGTATCTTTTAAAACCAGGTGAATTTCTCCAGATAGTGCTACTCAGTATGCAAACTGAAAACTACTCACTAACTCAATTTTCTCACAAAACCAGCATCAAAAGAAAATATCATATAAAAGACTCGAGTTCAAATTAGAACATAGGATATATATATATTCACCAACGGTATATACAATTTAAGTTCTGTGAAGAAAAACTTTAGCTTTTAATAGAGTTAAAGACTAATCATAAAAAAACTGCATTTAAAATAGATACACAATTTAAATCAGTTTAAGTACAATACTAAAATATTGGTATACTTCGAGCAAAAATATAGAGCATTTTCTTTTAATCTTATAAAACTGAAGTTGGACTATAGTATGCAAAAAATATTGGAACAGGCTGAATTTAATATCTTTCAAGTTGATTCGTATTATCGCAGCTGAATTGTATAATTGTATAGGTTCAAGTTTAATTATATAACCATAGTTGAATTGTATAGGTTCAATTTAAATTGTATAACTGCAATTGAATTGTTTAATTGTATAGGTTCAAGTTTAATTGCATAACCGTAGTTGAATTGTATAGGTTCAATTTAAATTGTATAACTGCCGTTGAATTGTTTAATTGTATAGGTCCAAGTTAAATTGTATAATAGCAGTTGAATTGTATAATAGCAGTCTAATTGTATAAAATCAGTTTAATTGTATAATTGAATAGGTTGACGTTGAATTATATAATTTTATGGGTTACAATTATATAATTATAGAATTTAGTTAAATTGGATAGCAGAGGTTGAATGTATAGTTGTACAGGCTCAAGATGAATTGCATAATCGCAGTTGAATTGCATAATTGTATAGGTTCAAGCTGAATTGTATACTGAAATACATTAATTCTTATTAAAACTAATCACGCGGTACCATAATTTTATTTGAATGGAAATGCAATTCAACTGAATATTTCAATAGCAGTAGCAGATTTGTACATGATATTGTTTTTCAAGGCACTGATAATATGTTTCAAGCTAGAATCAGTATTTTTGAAAACATATATTCATAATTTAAACAAGAATTTAGATTCAAAATAAGATGTGCAGTTGACTTTCAATTAAGCATGATTCAAGTAGTAAAAATTATTTTCAACATTGAACCGATTTAACTATGGACGCATGATATAAGTTATTATTCCAATACTACTTGATTACACCAGACTATATTTGAAGCTGAAATGAAGAAACAGTAATTTGACATTACGATTTAAGTGACGGCGTCGTGGTCGCACAGGGGATAGAACGCTTGCAATGAAGTGGCACAGGTTCGACTCCTAGCAATGACTGATCGATTCCGCAACCGGCTCAAACCCATCCACATTACTGACGTAAACCGTTTTCTCAGGTAGACGGATCATTGGTTAGAGTCCTCTTGCTGTTAGGCATGTAACGCAAATGCGGATAAGTTTCATCGAAAAGTCTTCCACGAAGGTAAATTTTTGTGATTGCTTGATTCAGAAGTTCTTTTGTCTTTTGGATTGGGTTTAAAATTACAAAGCTACGGAATTAAACTGTGGAGTAATAAACTCAAATTTGGGTCGGCTGTTAAACGACGGTTATAAAATAAAATAAAATTGAAGTGTCGATTAAAATAGGGAAAAAAAATTTCCCATTTTTTTTATGCAGCGCATTATTTGTAATTCCTTAAGATATATTAAAGGATGTTACATAAAACTGTAGTGTCTTAGGAATTTCGCCAATGAAAACGTAGTATTTGTAAGCAGAAATTTCTTCAAATGAAATTATTAACTAATACGAGTAAGTCATAGAGTCTATGGTAAGTAACAAGCTAGAATCATTGGTTGATTATTGTTGTAATATAGTCCACATACAGAGTATTTTGATGTTACTTGAAAATAGCGAAGTTATTAGTTACTTTTAAAACTAATGCTTTGAATTGATTTATTATTTGTTTGTTAAAAATTAGCATCAAACATTTATTTCAACACTTACTCAATGAAATTCATTCTTTACTATCTAATACTTAAAGTCTTATTAACTTTTTATTGTAAAGATGCAAAAATTAAAAACTTTCAACTACTTTTATTGCTATTATTCAAATTCATATACGCATATCTTTCATAGTTTTGTCTTTGCAATTTAAATATATTACTCAAATGATAATTTCTCAAAACAAAACAAGTATGTGCTGCAAAATATAAATGGAAAATCAGAGTCAAGATCATTAAATAACAGAGTTATGTCAAGATTGCATTATATAACAAATTGTTGAAATATTTCATTGCTTGTTTTATAAACAAGTAATTTAAATATTATCAGCTAATTTTAAGTTGTCAAGCAATTGGTAGATCATTATATAACAGCAGAGTTGAGATAATTATATAATATTATATAATATAACAAAGTTATATAATGATAACGTTATATAACAAATAGTTGTAATATTGTTTTGCTTATTTTATAAACGAGTAACTTAAATATTACCTCCTTCTTTTAAGTTGTTAAGCAATTGGTAAAATATTTTTAATAGATCATGCATATTCAAGTTGGTTTATTTGAGACGAAAAAATTGCTTTTCATACTTTGATTTGTATTAAAATAATCGATTTTAATTAGTTTAATTGCTTACTCAATGAACTTTAACAGCACTCGTTTTCATACACTCGTAATATATATGTTCTCATTAAAAATATAAATGTAATGATTTTTTTTTAAAAAGCAATGTTTCTTTTTTGTCTTAATAGATTGTGCGATCATACATTTTTTCATGGCGCATTGTGCTGTCATACACATAAACATTTTACATCATACATAAAAATTGTGACATCATATATTTTTTTTTGAGAAAACATTTCCAGATTCTTTAGACAAAAAATATGTGGTATTGAGAAAGAAAAATGAAATTTCGGAATATTGAATGAAATGTACTTAAAAAATCTGTCTCTTTTCTGAAGTTTTTAAAGAAATATAGATTTATGTTTTTTATCTTTTCAAAATAGTTTCTTATTATCATAACAGTTATTATTGTAGTATCAAAAAAGTTATATACATTTATGCTACAGTAGATAGAAAAAAAGAAATTATAAATAAAAAAAGTTTATGTGAAATTAAATTTGGATATAAGTTATAAAAATTTGGAGAAATGAAAAACTGAGAAATTTAAATTCAATGCTTTAAATTCTATTTATATTTCACTATAATGCAATTTCATTAGTCTCTAAGCAAAATTTGGAAAATTCATTTCAACCACTTTATAGAAAGAAATTTCTAGGTAATGAAAAAAATCCTTTGGAGGGTTTCACTTTATTGATTCTCTCTTTTCTTAAAAAGTGGTTTATTTAAACGTTTTGTTCTGTATGTCCCCACAAGATGGGAATTATATATTAAAAATAATTTGCACAGTTGAAAGAGACAGTGTCTTGGATGGAAGTTAACGCCAACTGCGTTCACTAGATGGCGATAAAATGTCTGAAAATATTTTGTTCTATTAAGTACTTTGTTGTCATGATTAATACCATAATTAAATTCGTAAACACTATTAAAATTCGTAAATGAAACATGCCATTTTTCTACTACGAAAAAAAAATGATATTGTTAATGTTATGAGGAAGAGTAAGATAAAACTGGATTTTCAAGGTTTCTTTTTTTTTCTTCGTAAATTACACCTTTGGATCAAAAATTGAAAGTTATACACTGTAGAAAAAACTATATTTTGCATTGAAAATTAAATAATTTTTGGATTAAAGTTAACGTTTCACCTGATTGAATATCGGATCATTTTATCCAGCATGATCGAATAAAACCGGATATACTTAGAAATAATAAAGAAAAAATTTCCATTGAAATATTACTTTGTAATAACAAATTAGTACTATAAGATACACGTATGACATAATTTACAGGGGTATAAGAATAAAGGAACGCGAAGAATAGATTTGAAACTCATCTTAAATCAAATTAATGGATCATATTTAAGAAAAGAAATCTCATATAAAAGTTATTCCCTTGCAGTAACCTGTTTTGAGAATTTAAAAAAATATTTATAAAGAGTCGAGATCGTATGTCGGACAAAAAGCACTTAGAAACTTTAAAGTTATTGGAGATAAACTAAATTTTATCACACATTATAAAAGCATAAAAGCAAAATTGTGTCAATTTTAGCACAATCATTAACGAAGCACCTCGGGTAATAACTACCGTGCTTTATGATGCACTCCAAAAGCATGGTTCACAGCCAGGAACACGGTTAATTTTTATCATATTTTGGTAGATTTGACCATTTTTTCAGTGTTTTCAAAGCATTGATGTTGAAACGAATAGCCTAAATTGCCTTTCTTTTATCTCTATAAGACATGGATATTATTACCAATAAGTTTCACGTGTTTTATGATAAGTGGCATCAGTAATATAGTCAAATGTACTGATTCCTCTTTTTATCTATCAAACAATTTCTATACAAATCTCCCTACGAAGAAAAACCATTTAAATTTCTTTTTAAGCTTTTGTGTTTTCATTCATTTCAGTGAACTTTCAGTGGACCTATGGATGACCTTAAAATGTAAAAATGTCAGGAGCATGACTTTATATTGTCTGCAGGTCATCTTATTTTTGATGGAAGATTTTTTTGTCAGATTCTTCTTGATCCACTAAAATATCCAAGCTTAATGCAAAATGAATGAATTTGGACATAATCCACTTGGTTGTTTAGAAGTGAATTTAAAACAAGAATCTGTATCAGAAATTAATATGTTTACGCTTGTAATTTCTATTAGTTAGGCGAAAAACATTCTTTTGATGCAATGCGCAACTAGCACCGTGCTTAAAAATACTTTCTGAACTATAAAATTTAATGAATGATTCCTGATATTAATTAAAAATACAAAAATTATAAAATTTTTCAAATTTTGTTTTAAAAGCTTGTTTAGTTAGAATAGATCATCATAATCATCATATAGATTTAGTTGTAATGTGTCTCTTATTTATTTAAAGCAGAGGCGTTAGTGAAAAAGCTTGAGTTTTTGACTTTGTATCAAATAAAATTTCCACTAGTCTACTGAAGGTTATACTGAGGCACTCTTTGGACATTTGCATTAACAAATGTTTTTATTTCCATGGAATTTAAAAATTCCAATTGATTATTATTGGCATATTTTTTCTTCCAGCAGATATTTTGTTTTACTTATAAATTGCTTGCGAATGTGATGAAGAAATGTAACAACAATACTTTGAGTCATATAATTAGGAGGACTTAAATTGTCTTAGAAAACTGAGTGATAATGTTCTGTTCTTATAACCTTTTATATTTTAACGCAATCACCACTATAAAGGGAAAATTAAAACCCAAGTACGGTAAATCAGTTTTCTTGAATTTGTCCGTTGTGAAGAACACAAAGTAAGCTTTTAAAATGTGGATATTCGAACAAAATGTAGCTGTATTTAGAGAGTGGCAAAAAGATACACAAAAATGAACCCTTATTGGAAATATATAACACTTCGGTACACAAAAATGAACCCTTATTGGAAATTTATAAAAAGATTTAGTTATAAGTCAGAATATTAGCACTTTGAACACGTATCTCAGTATCTTTTTCGATTAAACCAGAAAAAAAAACTAACAAATGCTTTAATGATAAAACTCTGATTTTTCATTTTCCTCTATACTATTTATGCTACAAATTTAAAATAATATATCTTAGCATCGCTGAAAAGAACTGATGTTTAAATCCCTTTATAAAAAGTAAAAAAATCCTTTTTAAGATTTTCTAGCTGAAATAATTATTCTAGAACGTTTTGTAAAACAGGTAAATATTTGTAAAATGGAAGATAGCGTGTTTAAGAAAAGAAATGTTTTACATTACCATGTCGAAGGAATATTTTAACAAAGAACTAGAAGTATAAAAGATAAGCTTTTAAATATATATAAAAAAGTATTTTGGGTTCATAAAATACCTATCATGCATTATTTTATTTTAAATAGAAGATCTAGATAAAAATGCTTTGAATTCGTACGAAATTTAATATGGTATTAAGTTTATATGTTCTGTAAGTAGATTAATATATAATTTATCTTATATATTAATCTAACGTATATTTTAAAGTAGTTAATGTATATTTTAAAATTTTATTTGAATTTTTCCTCCTTTATTTAAAGAAAAAACTTCTTTTCTATATTAAATTTTGAATTCCTCGGTTATTTTATCAATAGCAAAACAACAATTTTATATAAGATAATGTCTTTATGTAAGGTTTCTCAGTTTTTATTTCTTATTATTCTGTTTGGAAAGCTTTTAATTGAAGCAAATATAATCTTTAAAAAAATATGTAAAGTGAAACTCGACACATTAATTTTTAATTCATGGGCTTTTTTTATTGCCAAAACCTATCTGCACTTTTAATTAAGTTTTTCATGCATTCTTTATCTTCTTCATTTGATTTATAAGTTATATAAACTATTTTAATTTAAATATAATATATGATGCGTCAGTTAGGCAATGATTTAGGTACCTGGAAAACCAGAGTTCTATCACCTAGGGCAGCTTGCAGTCCATTCAGTTTCAGATCGATGAGTAAATACTTGTCAGGGAAGCAAGAGTGGCTGTTACGCAAAGCTGACCTCATTGACATCATCATACGGTTGGTCTAAAAATTGTGGAGCCTTAACCTCCTCGACACTGATAAATGGTTATTGCAGAAGAGATTTATTTTTTATTTAAAACTCTATTATCAAATAACTTGATATAATGAAAATTAGAAAGAAAAAAAAAATACAAAATCACAACAATTAAAGAGAGATTCTCAGTATAAATCTACTTGTGAAGCATGAGATTCTAATTTTATCATTTATTCATAATAACTAACACTCTAATAGAGAGAAATATTTGGCACAGTTATTTTATAAATTTTAAAATGCGCAATTTTACTTTTAAAAATATGATCATTAGTGAATATTATCAAAACTTATATATAAGATACCATAAATAAGATGGCATTCAAACTGTTAACTACAAGAAAAACCGCTTATTAACTGCTTTCTCCTAATATGCTTAAACAACCAGAATTTTATCGCCCCAATCAGACCCACCTCATCCTTTGAAGCTGGATACATATTATAACAGAACGGGGGTTCGAACCCCAGCTTTAGCACCACAATATTCCCACCATTCCTTTCAACTCACGAAGAGTTTCCAGTGTGCCATACTCCCCATTTTGAGATCCAGAATTGTTAGAAAATAATACTCTCGTTTAAGCATTGATGATATCACCATAAAGTTGCTTAAGGCAAAAAAGTCTAGTATTTTGCATCTTTCACATCTTTTACGATATGAGGAACAACCTGATAAACTAATTAAGCCACATTCCATCGTTACTTTGATAAAACACAACTCAATCGCAACCTAAATGAAATGTCAGTTTAAGCTTGTTTTCTTATAGTTTTGAAGTCATGCTGGTTGTAAATAGTTAAGGAAACATTTAGTTTCGTATTCATTGTATTTTAACAATACTGGTTGTAAATGGTATAGAAACCATTAAGGTTAAACATGCTTTTTACCGTAAACTGGACAGTTATTTGAATGGACAGAATGCTACCGGTTATATTACCGTAATTTTAGAATAAAAACTCTAACAGTGTCAAAAATGAATGTTATCACTTTTGCTTACATTATAACGTGTTTCGAAAAGAAATCGCGCTGTAAAAAAGGTTGCAGTGATTTTGTAGAAAATGTAGTTTAAAGTAACAATATCGCATTTCAATTTCGCAATTATCTCTTAGCCTTAAAATTTCTAAAAATACTGTTTAACAAACTTTATCACTTTCGATTACAAGGTAGTATGTTTAAACTTAAAATTTCCCTTTAAATAATTTATAAGAATTGAGGAAAAAATCTGGTTTAAGAAACCTATATTAGGGATCAATTTTAAACTAGTTTGTTTCCCTTGACATCATTATAAATTTGCGAAAAAATTGTTATATTAGACGCAACACGTATGTTCGCCACTATATGCTCTGAATATTTAGTCTAATTTACATTTTGTTTTATTTATGTATTTAATTAGAAATATGTAAGGAAACAAAATAATCACTATTATTGAATATTAAAATTATTACATCAATATATTACATTGAAAGGAAATTAAGTCTTGTTCTTAAGCAATTATTTGACTTACTTAATTTTCTGATACTTTTGTCTCAAGCGTTTAATTAAAGAATAAAGTAAAAAGGAAAGTTAATTAGTTAATACATATGTATAATAGTTTCAACTGTTTCTACCACCCACTAAATTCAATTTGTTTTAAAATGAGAAAAAGCAATTTTAAAGTTCTGCAAATCAATTCCCAACTGATTCAAAAAGATCTTTATCGCGTTTACTACTTTCATCCTTAATAGAACTAGTTTTTATCCAGAATATCACTTTGGAAAAGATAACTTGTTCTCCTTAAGAACCGGGATTTCTCTTTTTCTTCCCTTTCTTTTTGAGAGAGCATATGAATGTAAGTCCGAAGAAAAGGTAATGCTGCAGATCTCGTATAACAAGAAAGACCCTTTTTCCCACATCGGATGCAACTTGGACAAAGTGGCGGAAAATCCGTTTCTGTCTGCATAAAAGATTTGGGGCAGAGCGATTTCCCTCGTCACTTAGTGCATTTGCAGAAGTTTTCTTTTTTCTTCCTTATCATTCGGATGCCCTGTTGTAGAAAGCTGCATTAAGTTGGACAATCTGTTTACTTCTTTATACGAACATGACTCCAATTGAAGCGGACTTTCAGAACTTTTTCTACTGGGAACTTTTTTGTTAACAAAAAGTTTATTTCAAGTGATATTCTTTACAATAATATATAATGTTCTATTTGGATGATTATATATTTGCTTGGATGATTATATATCTGTCTTACATAGTAGCATTTCATTGAAAACATAAATATCTGTAAAATTATATTTCTTTTATAATCATTCTTTTCTTTTATAATCATCCTCATAATTCGGATGCCCTGTTGTAGAAAGTTGCATTAAGTTGGACAATCTGTTTACTTATTTATACGAACATGACTCCAATTGAAGGGGACTTTCAGAACTTTTTCTGCTGAGAACTTTGTTAACTAAAAAGTTTATTTCAAGTAATATTCCTTACAATAATATATAATGTTCTATTTGGATGATTATGTATTTGCTTGGATGATTATATATCTGTCTTACATAGTAGCATTTCACTGAAGGCATAAATATCTGTAAAATTATATTTCTTTTATAATCATTTAAGAAATATTTTATGAAGTTCATCTTTGATATTTTTTAAACGCAATCTAATCTAGGGGAAGATAATGTAGAATAATAAGCATCATTTGGCTGCTAATTTGAAGAAAACTATATCATGTTGGACATATGTTTATGGACATATGTTTGCACGATTACGGTGATTCCAATTTGTGAAAAGGTCTCAAACTTTATTCTGCAGGTTTTGTGCGTATTTATTCTGTGCCTTTTTTGCTAAAAAAAGATTCTTTCACATAATATTGCTCAGAAAATTATATAATAGATTAGATACTAGATCTTCGTACTATCTATAAAAGAAAATTGCAGCAAATATAAAATTTTGTTAATATCTGTACATTTTATAATTGCTTTCTCAAACATCGGATACAACTTCGACAAAGTGGAGAAAAATCCATTTCTGTCTGCATAAAAGATGTGGGTCAGAGCGATTTTCCTCGCCAGTAAGTGCATTTACAGAAGTTTTTTTTTTCATCCTTATCATTCTAATGCCCCTGCTGTAGAAAGTTGCTATAAGTTGGACAATCTGTTTACTTTTTTACATGAACCTGACTCCAATTAAGGGGGAATTTTGGAACTTTATTGTTCGCAAAAACATTTACTTCAAGTAATATTCTTTAGAATAATATATGATGATCTATTATGGCTATTATATATTTGTTTGGGTGATTATATATATTTTTATCATTAAAGGAACATTGCACTGAAAACATATATCTCTGTGAAATTCTATTTTTTATAATCATTTAAAAAAGATATTTATTGAAGTTCTATTGGTAAATTTTTTAAACGTGCGGAAGAAAATATAAAATAATAAGCATAAGTTGGCTGCAAATTTAAGGTAAACTACATTATGTTGGACATATGTTTACATCTAATAAGCATAAATTGGCCGCAAATTTAAGGTAAACTACATTATGTTGGACATATGTTCGCATCTTTGCAAGATGGAGATTTATATTTGTTGAAAAGATCTCAAACGTTTCGGTTTGTTGGTATTTGTTCTATTTTTTTTGTTAAAAAAGATTATTTCATATAATATTGTTCAGAAAACTATATAATATATTATATAATATATTATATACTAGATATTTGTATTATATACAGTACCGTTCAAAAGTATCAGTACACCTAGAAACTTATAAAAAAATGGCAAAATTCAAAGTGTCATAACTTCCTTAAAAATGATCAAAAATGCTTCTGCTTTAGCTCATTTTGAAGCTTAAAATCTCTACTTTTATGTACTCAAATTGTTCTGAATTAATATATTTTGCAACTATGTACAATTACACTCTAAACAATCATGGAAAATTGTATTAATTTTTTGTGAAGTTTGACGCGATGTGCGGGCACAAAGGGGTTAGATATTGTTAATTTTTATTATACCATTGAAAAATTTGGACTTTTAGCTTTCATTTAAAAAAAAACTCCAAAAAAACATGCTTTTCGACGAAATTATTGTCAAATAAAAAAAAAGGTTTTTTTTCAGAATTTAATGATTTTTCAGCAATTATAATGAATTTTAGTGTAATTATAATATGATATGAAAATTTTTGAAAACAAAATTTGAAAACAAAAATGTACATACATTTTTGTTTTCCAATTTTTTCTGAGAAAAATACGAAAAAATAAATTTCAAAATATTGAATTGTAAACGTTGATTCTTATTTCATTATTATATTTTCCAAAAAAAAAGTTAAAATTGTTATAATAAATTATGAAATAATATTATCGAGAAATATTAAATTTTAATTTATTTTAATGAAAAAATTTCATATCATATTGTAATTACCCTAAAATTCATTATAATTGCTGAAAAATCATTAAATTCTGAAAAAAAAACCTTTTTTTTTTATTTGACAATAACTTTGTCAAAAAACATGTTTTTTTGGAATTTTTTTTTTTTAATGAAAGCTAAAAGTCCAAATTTTTCAATGGTATAATAAAAATAAACAATATCTAACCTCTTTGTGCCCGCTCATCGCGTCAAAATTAATACAATTTTCTATGATTGTTTAGAGTGTAATTGTACATAGTTGCAAAATATATTAATTAAAAACAATTAAAGTACATAAAAGTAGAGATTTTGAGCTTCAAAATGAGCTAAAGCAGAAGCATTTTTGATCATTTTTAAGGAAGTTATGACACTTTGAATTTTGCCATTTTTTTATAAGTTTCTAGGTGTACTGATACTTTTGAACGGTACTGTAAGAAATTTGCAGAAAAACATAAAACTTCGTATATTCTGTGTTTTCTGTTCGTATTTTCTGTATATAAAACTTGGACAAAGAGGCAAAATATCCTTTCTGTCTGCATAAAAGATTTGGGACAGAGCGATTTCCACTCGCCACTCAGTGCATTCGCAGAAGTCGGCTCTTCCCCCCCCCCATTTCCTTATCATTCTAATTCCCTGTTGTAGAAAGCTGCAATATGTTGGGCAATCTGTTTACTTCTTTATACGAACATGACTCCAATTGAAGGGGACTTTTGGAACTTTTTCTGCTGAGAACTTTTTTGTTAGCGAGAAAGCTTATTTTGAGTAATATTCGCCAGAATAATATACAATGCTCCATTAGGGCAATTATACATTTAATTGGGTGAAAATATATCTGTTTTATCATTGAAGGAACGTTGCTTTGAAAATATACATTTCTATTTATTTTTATAATGATTTGAAAAATATTTTTATGGACGTTTTGTTTTGACATTTTTAAACGTGTGTTAATCTAGAGAAAGATTATGTTTTAGCTGCTAAATTTGAGCATTTTTATAAAAAGTTTCACTAAAAAGTTTTCAGCTGTGTTGTCTAAAAAATTGATAATAAAATATCTCTCTCCATTTCGAACAATATTGGAAATAATTTTTTGATCCATACTATTCACCAAACCGTTACTATTTTTTTCAAAACTAAAACTAAAAATTTCAATATCATTTAAAAGTTTTTTTTCTGCACTAGAAATCTAATATAACTAAACTAATGCTACTGTACAAACTAATACTACTAAAAATGCTACAAGAATTATATTTGTTTTAGTGTTATATGCAAATAAAATGATTTCAAACAACGAATCAAAGAGCTGTAACACTGAAGAAAAAATCTAAGGCCAATGCAGTTAGAATGTTGTAAGAAATACTGTGTTTCAGGCTCTTTGGGAATTTATAAAAACTCGATAATTTTTACCAAAACGCTAGGGTAATGATTTTGTAAAAAAATCATAATAAAATACGGTTTTTAATATGCGATAAAATTTTTTAAATGTGGTAAAACTTGGTACTTTTATCATGTTACCTTTGGTCATGGTATAAAAGCCATTTCTTTGGTTATTCAGTTTTATATTTTTTACCAAATCTGTAGTAATAAGAACTATAATTTTAGAAATCAGAATTTCTGGTAAATCGTTAACGTATATACGGAAAATTACCAAATGATTTAAATGTCGTATATTTTTATCTTTATTAACCAAGAAATGTCATTACCTAACATTACGGTGATTTTATTAGAAATTTTTCCTCCGTGTGCATAGAGGCACGTTTAATGTTAAAGAAAACAGTATATTTTATCATAACAAACGTTTAAAAAAAACGAAGAGATATTGGATGTTTAATGCATAGAAAAATATTTGTGCACCATGGCAGCGAGTTTACTATGTAAATCCTTTCTCCGTCAAAAGCTTAAAAATCATTCTCCCAAAAAAGAGGCATCTTCATAAGTCAACAATGAATTCTAAATTTAAAATGCGATGTATTATCTAAAATAATTTATGAATAAGGGAATTCTAAATATAGCTTATTTTTTTCCGCTTTAAATTTTACATTACAATTGAGGTACTAGTAAAATGTTAAACTTTAAAAAGCAGTGTACATTTTAAAAGTATTTTCTACGTTTTTTCAATTTTAATCACATCATTGAGAACAAAATACGAATATATTATGAACTATATCAATTTAAAAACTATCTATACATTTTTTGCTTGATAGCTGTTTAGATGGCAAATGTAAAAGTAATTTATGTGAGTGAATTTATTTGGAGGTTTTACCATTTTTAAGAAAAAATCTACTTAAATTTATAGATCATTATTAATAGACGATATTATTTTTAGAGCAAAGCGTAATTTTCTCGAAACAATTTTGAAAATTTTTTAAAATTTTTTTAATTATGGCTCATTTTAAACAATGGTCGATATTAACAGAACCGGTTAAAAAAATTTGAATATAATAGATACATATATAATATAAATTTCCCATTTCTATATTAGTCTTATTAAACTGCACAACATTCATTTAATTCATTAAATAAATGAATGAATGGATTATTAATTTAATTGAACATTAGACTGAAATATTTTTGTTCGTAGAACGTTGGGCCTATGTCCATGAGGTCGCGAGTTCGATCCCCACCGACCGAAGACTCTCCATGTACAAAATGATGGTTGGTATGCGCTAAATCTTTCGGCGTCAATCCATGTCCTCCATGTTCCCATGACAAATGAATATCTCTAAGGTACTGGATGGGAAAATGGTTCATATCAAACTCATGACAATGGAAGGAGAGGTTCCCATGGAGAATGGTTCCCATGACAATGGAATACATTGGTTTAGATCAAAATTTAAATCTGTGGATGGATGGATGGATGGCGTGAGAATGTATCCTCCCTGTACAACGGGTCGTGACGGATGTGTGGAACAAAAGTTGAATTCTTGGTCATAGATGGTATCACCAGAAAGCAAAAAGAATTCCACCCCTCTGCCCTGTACCTTTAAATAGGCTTGTCAGTATTATCACGCGTCACGTGACAACAATAGCATCGCATTAATTTACTTAGCTAAGTCTTTTAGTTAGGATATCAGTGGAAAAATGTGACAGTTTGCGAGCGTTTTGTTAAGCAGTAAAATGGTCTAAATGTATTTGAAAATAAACAGTTGACGAGTATTATTAAAAAATGAGCCATTTGGTAGCAAATTATAATACCAAGAATAGCAATGCCATGATTCAAGCTGCTTAAATGCGAATTAGGATAAAATGGAAAAATAAATGAGTGTTTATATGTATATGAAAGTCTTTAAATGAGTGTTAGTGTAGAATGTTTGCATATTTTATCAATTAGAAATTTGCAAAATTGAAAGAAAGAAAAAGAAAGAAAATCTTCATATCCTTCTGTCAACGCGAAAACGTTTAAGCACTAAACTGTCACACTGATTATTCTTCCTATCAGCTTTTCACAGTGTACAAAATTTGGATCAAATTGCGAGTACTATTTGGATGCATCATCCGTAAAATCCATTTTACAGTGGTAAAAAATTTGTACCGTTAACAAAATATTACACCGTAATTTCTACAGCAATATTTATTTAACTAGCGTGAATCAGTGATTTTAAGGGTAAATACTACTCTAAAAATTACAGTATATTGGAATTTTCGTTCCGCAACATGTTCCGGTGAAAATGCTTTTCCCGGAAAAAATTACTGACATCCTGAGTGCCGTTACTTCTAACTGTAACTTGATCCGGAATTTCTTACAGTGAATGGACGCATTAAACTCTCGGTATTTTTTACCCAAGTGCTTTGGTAATGATTTTCGCAAAATTAATAATGAATTATGATTTTATAATATGTAATAAATTTTGGCAATTTCTTCATGATACCAAGGAGCATGGCATAAAACCATTCATTCTGTTAACTTCACTTCTCAGTTTTGCATTTATCACTTAATGTATGGTAATAAGAGCTATTATTTAGAAAATCGGAATTACCGGGAAACCATTACCATATAAACGGAAAAACTACGAAATGAATGATTTTAATACCATATATTTTAGTTTTATTCCTCCAATTACGTTTTTTTTATTGGAAGGGCCATTACCATACGGTACGGTAATTTTTACATATTTTTTTCAGCGTGAAGCACTGAAATTTTTTAGTAATTTCGGTTAGTTCATTTTCTAAAAAGGAAATGTATTCAAATATTTCGATGAGGAAAATTCTTCTTTTATGTATTCAAAATGTCAGTTTTTTTTTCCTTCACCACCATTTCATACACTCCTGCTTACTAACTTCTCTTCAATAACTCTTGACAAGTTCGGGGAAAGTTACTAAACTGATTTGGCACGTCTAGAAATGTGACCCCTGATTGGTAGAGATAAGGACATTGTTCCAAAGGAAGACGTCTCTTCATGTTAGTATCACAAGAGGCAAAAGAAGATTGAATATCACTGTCTCAGCCGTGTCTGCATCCTTCGGCGAATTTAGGATAACAAAGTTACAAGGATTTCTGAAGTGAAACTAACTACTTGAAATATCTCATATATATTGAAGCTACTAGGAAATTTTTGAAACTAGTATTGTATTCAAGGCATGCCATAGGCTAAAATAAAATTTTTTTTTTATTTCTAATGACAATATTTATTGCAAAGTACTCGAATTGTAAACTATAATCACAAAACACTTAATTTTTTGTTTTCATAAAATACTGTTTTATTCTTCTTTTTATATTGAAATTTCTTTTTATTTATTTTCTTCGGATTAGGCAGATTGACTCATATACTACACTGTAAAAAATACCGGAGCAAATTACGGCAAAAAGTACCAAAACTCTAAGGCGCTCTTATTTCTTATCTTAAAATCTCTTTCTACCAGAATATGTTACGGAGCAAATAATACAGTATGCTGATATATCGTAATTTTTGCAGTAAAAATCATCGTAAATTCACTAAATCACTCTAATTAAATAAGTAAAAACAATAACAGTAAAAATTATGGTGTAATATTTACAGTAAAAATGGATTTTACTTTACTACCGTGCCAACCAGGTGGTCGAGTGGTTAGCGTGCCTGACTGCGGAGCCGATGATTGCGGGTTCGAATTCCGCCCGATGTTTCTTTCTCTGTCTCTGTGTTCTATGTCCTTTCTTCTGTGTGATTGTGTGAAAGTGACCCGCCCTATAAACAGGTTTATGGTTGTGTGGCGTGGGCGACGCTGCTCCACCGCCGTGGCTTAGCCATAAGTGCTCACTGGGTAACGAGAAGAGAGTAGTAGCTGTGGCATTTCTGAGGCCAATGGAAAATAGACCCAAGTGCCCGCCATTAACCAAAAAAAAAAAAACTTTACCGTAATTTGATCCTTACTTTTTTAACAGTGTTGTAAAAATTATTGTAAAAATGACAGTATTATAGCAATATTTTACGGTAAAAATTGATTTTGCTGTAACATGGATTTTACGGATGATGCACCCAAAGTGCCGTTGCTTTAGATTGTAATTTATTCTGGAACTTTTTACAGCAAAGCTTTGATTTTAGAGCACAAACTAAAAATATTTTTCGTAAGATTACATTTGTGATGCGTGTAGAATAAGTGTAGTATCTTGGTTTACAAATTAGATGTTAAGTGATATGCAGCAATTTTTCAACCTGTGGAAGGAGAAAGTAGAAACTCAATTATGAGGTAATATAACGCAGGCTGTATTATTTCAAAAGATGTTTTGCAGAATCCTCAATTTATAAAAAAAGTAAAAACTTGATAATTAAACCTAAGGCTATTCATGGCCATTTATTTATTTTTTTATGTTGCGTAATAAAACATAATTGACGTAAACATAAATTTAACATAAACATAACATAATTAACATAAATTTTAAGCTTATTAACGGATAATAGTTAAATACAAAAAATTTTTTTGAAAAAGAAATAGAATTAATAATTTAACCAAATACTTATTTCGTAAACACAATAAATATATAATAACGAATTTGTTATGGAATATCGCATTTTAATAAATAATGCAGAAAATGGAGCAGAAAGACGGAATTTTTACAACACTTTTCCCTTTGAGGCGTATATCATATATAAATAACGTTTATCGTATATCATTATTTATTCTGTCATGTAATATTTTGACAATTAAACCAGAAAATGGAACAATAGAAGTTGAGTTTCTACAATACTATTCATTCAACTTGAGGACAAAATAGCTTATACAAGCTTATTGAACGATGGTAAAATATGTAAACAAAAGTGTTTCTTACCATGTATTCTCAATTATTTTATTGTCCACAGGGAACAAAATAATTCTTTTTACTATTAAAAAAGAAATTTCTCTGAAAACTACAATTTAGATGCAAAACCTTTTCTCTGATGCAATGTTTAAAATATTATTTATTGGTATATGATTGGTATTGGATTATATATTGACAGTGGAATTTCTTTCTTCAAATATTTTATAAATTGCGTGCCTGATAGTTATTCACAAAAGGATTATAGCTTCATTTGAAATCATCTTATTCTTATTGGATTATCGGTGTTAATTTTTGCCTCATTCTAGGCCAGCGCAGTTTTTTCTTCATTTTATTTGTTACTATTTTTCGATGGCAACTGCATAATTTTTTTTTATTTTCAGCTTTCTTCATATAGCCATGTTTCTTGATAATATGTTTCTTGCTGTAGAGAGTCGTATTCACGCGTTTTAAATATTTAAATTCTTTTGCTCAGTAAATTGCAAATAATTCTGGTTTTACTCGACTAGTATACAACTTCAGACGCATAGTTTCATGATAATAAGCATTTTATTTATCTAAAGCAACTAATTATTGTGGTTTTAATTACTATAAAGAGACTTTTTTCTTCGTAACAAAGCAATTTATATAATGTCCTCCGACATTTTTATACGAAGCATTTCCTAAGGAGAATCTTTGTGAATAGTCAGTGGGTCCTTTGTGTCACGACTCTTGAATTGTAGATTAGAATCATTAACGAAAAAGTAAACAAAAGGCTCATTCATAATTCAACAGTAGCTGGGGCATAGAGATTATTTAGAGTGGAATATTTATTTTATCATATTCCGTTATCCAATTTTTGACGTTATAGTTTGACAAAGGTATGTAAATTGAAATGAAAATAATTATTTTTTTACTTTATTATCTTTTTCAGTTAGCTTAAGGCGTGTTTAAAATTAATTTCATCTTTGGATCTCAAACTTTGTTCCCTTGTGTGGTTAATGTAATTTATATTCAAATAAAAATTTGCAATGAGAAAAAAATACGGTCAAAACTGTCAAAATAGGGAAAAATTTACCGTGTTATCTGACTCTATGAGAACACCAAAAAGTTTGGTAATTTTTACCGTATTAGCGCTTTAATAATGGTTTCAGTTATTGTAATACATTGTTGGTTCATGATATGAGATACAATTTAGTAAATGTGGTAAAATTTAGTAATCTTAGCATGATTTCTCAGAGCATGGCACAAAATCCATTCAGTTGGTTGAATTTGCATTTCAGTTTTGTATTTTTCGATAAATGTGTGGGTAATTGGAACGGTTAGTTTGAACACCAGAACTACTGGTATACCTTTACCAGGGGGCTTTACCAGTGGTTCCCCTGATATGAACGGAAAAAATTGCAAAATAAAAGGTTCAAATACAATTTCGGTTATTGTCATAAGCTTAGTACCAGAAACGTCATTATTATTGTAGACTAGTCATTACCATACAGTACCATGATTCTATCAGAATTTATTTCTTCGTGTGGTTATGAGAAAAAATTGAACAATGAAAATTTTATAGATTTTATATCATAAACTGCACGTCTTTATATCAGCCACTTTATATTTTAAAAAATATTGAAATAAAGTAGATTATTTTAATTTAAAAATATTCAGATGGATTTATTAAAAGAAAAAAGATAAAAGATTTGAAAGATAGGTTTTTATTTTAAAAGATGACCTCAGTTTTTTCGGCTAGTCTGAAATTTTAGGGCAATTTTTTCCGCCATTCTTTTGGATATTTTTTAAACATTTGAAATCTAATTTATCCCAAGACAAGCTTTGAAAATTCTTCTAGAACAATTTGTTTCAACAGATAAAAAAAATACAAAATGTGAATCTTCTTGTTGTTGAAATTTTTGATCACGCTATTTGAAATATAACTTTCAGTTTTGATGATTCAGCAATCTTTTAGTTGCATTTTCTCATTTTGACAATAATCTTACTTGGTAATCCCTTGATTTCTGACAGTAAAGATTCCTGAAGTATTAAATTAAATTGCTTTCTCCCTAAATGAATCAAATCAGTACGTTCTAAGAGTTTATGTTGATTTGTGCCTGCTTAGTCCAACTAGAAAAATGAATATTAATTTTAAATATAGCAACATTAATTTATTACGAAATAAACGGGGAAAATTAGTAGTCCAGGAAAGGGAGAAATAAATGAGAAAAATAATCTCTCAATCATACAGAAATATCAGAAAGCTGTGTATATAACATCTCATTTGCAAAATTGCGTAATGTAAATATTTTGATTACTTTATTAATTATTACAAGGCGTGTTTTTCAAGTAGAGGAGAGTCGGCTATCCCCGCCCACTTAAGGATTATTTCTTATATTTCTGTATAATATTGACTAATAATCAATATTTTTGTATGTTTCTATTATTTCATCATCTAATTAAATAATGCAAAAAGAATAAACCAAAAAAAGAATAGTTTAACTTTAAAAAAACATACTTTTCAGCTCTTTTCAAAATGTGTCGGGTAGCCCCGCCCAGTTACAAAAATTATGTTTTTTGACTGTTTTTTCAGGTGTAAATGAAAATGACCAATGTATTAACAATAGATAAACCCTATTTATCATTTTTATCACAAATACTTTGGTATTACTTGAGTATATCAAATACTTGAGTATATCACAAATATTTTATCATAATACTTGAAATTTTGAAAATAATCTTTTTTTAATATAACAATTAATGTCCGATGACCCATTGACTTGAAAAAAAAAATATTCTGTACATATGAAATTGAAAGTGGGTGGAGGTACCCGCTGGGCGGGGGGGGGGGACCNGGGGGGGGGGGGGGGGGAACCCGACACTCCCCTAAGGGCCGTTCGAAAATAAAAACCAAACGAAAGAAAATTTTCTAAAAACAAATTTATTTTCAGATTCTACATAAGTTTCTCAATGAGTCAATATAATTGCCCAGTTTTTTTAAACCTTTATAATGTCTTAAAACTAGATTTAAAATAAACTCTCTTCATAGGAACTTGCCGTCTGCTCCGATAACCAAGAGGTCACTACCGTTTGCACGTCTTCTTCAACGTTGTAGTGGTTGCCGCCGAAATGGTGTTTGAAATGATGATCGCTAAAGAGAAAAATTGCTCAGCGCAAGGTCTGGGTTACAGGAGGGAGGGTCCAAAACTTCCTAGTCAAAAGAGTCCAATAAAGCACTGATCTACGTTGCTGGAGAGTCATTGTCCTCGAGTAGCAAAATCCCCTGCCATCATGGCACTAGCTCCGTAAACTTCACAAATTTGCCTACGTTTGCAATTGGCAGGTTGACAATTGTTTGCAATTTGACGGGACAAAAAAAAACGCACCACTGACCGTACGTCGAATGGGGCGGGTGATTCAAAAATCTTAGACATTTTAAAGACACAGAACTTAGACATCAGATTTTAAAGATACAGAAACTACACAGCTGGAATCTGTGCATAGTTGTTTTCAAGGAATGCTGGGACACGCCGTAAGTATTCATTGTGACGTTCATGCCATCGATTAGAAGACACAGGAAAACAGTCCTTACTTAATACATCTCGTAGAAAGCATTGTTTTCTGTAATAAGTCATGATAATACATGATAAATAGTTCTAAATAGTATAGATAGTAATTGGTAGTTCTTGAGTGTTATTAAATATTATTAACTGTTTTTAAATATTATTAAAAACTGTATTTAAAATATGTATGGTGGCTGAAGTTTGAGTATCACAAAAAAACGGAGAAGTAATTTTCAAACTTAGACATATAAGTGAGATTCACTTCCTCCAACTTATTTCCAGAAATTTACTAACACCACGAGCTAACTACCATATTTTTTAGTTAAGTAATTAAAATATCAAATAATATTATTGTTATTTTATAAGTATTCGTTTAATATAATATTAAATTTTTTTTGCATGTTGTATTATATAGACTACGATCTACAGACATAAAGAATTAATGAATATGTATTGTACTTTAAGTATATTTTACCTAATCATTCCAGTGGTTTTTTGCAAATTAAATTCAAACAGAGAAGTATCGATAATTGCAAACTCTTATGGTTTGATTTAACTTATGGTTTGGTTTAACATATGGTATGGTTTGATTTAAATTTTCAAATTGTCGAATTGTGTGTGTGTGCTTTTTTTAAAATTTCGTAGAGAATTGTAAATTTGTAAAAAATTAAAACGAATGAAACTTTCATGAAATGTGAATTGATGAATAAAGGTTTTATTTTTTTTTACAAAAGATCACAATTTTTGGAAATTTTTTTTTTTTTAAAATTTTTAACAATGATTTTTATTTAATGTTAATTATCAATCACTTTATTATTAGAAAAAGCTTTAAAAAATTCTTATCAAATAAAATTATACTTTCTGCGATAAGAAGTTGTGTTTTTTACTGATGACAAAGTAAAGAAAAAACTATTTCTGATATTAAATTTTTTATTCATAATTGTAATTGTGCACCTCATTAAATTAATAATCAAAACAAACTGAAGCGGTAAGATATTACTTTCATTTAAAACTTCCTTCGCAATAATATACAAATTGTAAATAACAGTCGACATGTTTCAAACGTTAAAAAACAATCCTAGTCAGTGCGACCACGGTTACATCTGGGAAGCTAGACGTGCTTTAAAATTTACACTTAAGGATTACGATACTCGTTGTTGGAATCTTTGTCATAAATTCAATTTTTACAGTGCGAAAATTATTCACACCCTAGCTACATCACCTTATCTTGATAACCTGTAATCTTGTTTTATTCATATGAAAGCCGATTTCTTTCTTAGCGGCGTTAGTTTCTCACTACCTCTCCCTATCCTAGTGGAAATGCATTTACCTTGATTTGCTCCACCGCTGTCGTTTTCCTTGTTCAATTCTTCATCTTTTTTGTATTAATAAGAAACATAATTTTGAAAACCGGAATGTTTGGAAAAGCATTGCCATAGAAAAGCAAAATTAGCGAATGAATAGTTTAAAAACTGTATATTTTAGTTTATTAATCAGAATAATATTTTTTCTTACCAAAAATGTCATTACCATGCTGTAGGATAATTTTACCAGAATTTGATTCTTTTGTTCCAAGCAATAGAGTTAGAAAAATGAAATTTTATTTTTTAGTTGTATAACTTTGAGAGTCAGGTAATCAAAAAATATTCAATTTTGGCACGATAAAATTTTTTTAAGATCAAAAGCTAAAATTGTTAATTGAAGCATATTATGAAAAAAAAGGAAAAAGATTTATTGAAAGAATTTAGACTCAGTATATATCATGGAATGAGAGGAATTGAATTTGTAATAGAATATAGTCAACGTGAATATATTCTTAGACAGAATTAAGTGCCAGAAGGCTATGAAAGTCATTGTATATGTGGTCTTGGTTAACAATTAATATTTAGAATACGCGAGTCAGGTTCTAATGAATGTTTCATTTAATGATATGTCCTTTTATTTCATATGTATATCATTTCATTATTACTCATTCAAATGTATATCATTTCACTTCCTGCTAGGTACATTTTTTTTTATTTTAAATGAATGTCTTATTTGAAGATAAGTCATTTCATTTCATATGTATATCATTTCATTATTACTCATTCAAATGTATATCATTTCACTTCCTGCTAGGTACATTTTTTTGATTTTAAATGAATGTCTTATTTGAAGATAAGTCATTTCATTTCATATATATATCAGTTCATTATTACTCATTCACATGTAGATCATTTTACTTCCGGCTAGGTTAATTTTTTTGATTTTAAATGAATGTCTTATTTGAAGATGTGTCATTTCATTTCATATGTATATCATTTCATTATTACTCATTCATGAGTATATCATTTCACTTCCTGCTAGGTACAATTATTTGATTTTAAATTAATGTCTTATTTGAAAATATGTCATTTCATTTAATATGTATATCCTTTTATTGTATATCATTCATGTGTATATCATTTTATTTCATGACATGGAAATTTTCATTATGATTTCGAAGGCAAATAAATAGTTATAGCTATTTTTATTTGTTTGATATAAAAAAGAAAGAAAACTAATTTAAAACTCGAAATAAAAACTAAACTTTCTCAACAAAAGAACAATTATAAGCATTTTCGTTTTAATGAAGATTATTAGATCAACATATTTTTTTATTTACAAATAGTACTTCTCTTTTAGCACAAAGGAAATGTATTAAAAAGTTCGAATTAAATTTCTTCATCATTAGAGCTAATTTCATTCTTTAGTAATACATACTAATCGAACGAAACTTGATAAAAAGTTTTGTTCCGAGAAAAACCAATTAAGAAAAGATAATGATTGGGTAAATATTATTCAAACTATTTCCTTTATATGAGAATAAAAGCAATTAGAATGTTTCTATGCATTTTTAATTAGTGGATATCAAAGAAATTCACACTACGAATTAATTTTTTGTTCTCTTTTCATGGGTAATTGGAGGAGGATAATTTAAAATCATTGTTGACTGTAATTTTAGAAAGATTTTGGATTTCAAAACTCAATTATTTATTTGATTTATGTAAGTTTTAATGAGTTTCAAAATTTCGTTTAATTAAAAAATCTGGAAAATTAGTTTAAATCAATAACAAATCAAAACTTGTAAATTAATTTCGTTAATTACACTATGCAAAAATTTTGTTTAACTTTTTAAAAAGTGTATAAATTAAGGGAAACCAGATTATTTTATTCTATAATAAAGTTTTTTATGCATTTGAATTTATTTAGTTCTGTTTTAGAATTCATTATGTCATTGATCTTTGTCAACAACAACATTTTGATTCAGATTAATGCAAATAACTAAAGGAAGCCATTTTTTTAATACTATATAGTCACGCTATAGTATATTAAGATATAATGTATAACTATCTACACTGAGAAAGGAATTATGTTCAAAACTACAGAATATGATAAAATTTGCCATATTTTTATCTCTATGGAAACGTCAAAAGCTAGGTAATTTTAATCAATGTGCTTTGCTATATATATTGACTGTGGTAAAGTTAACAATAAAATATGGTTTTATAATATATGATAAAATTTAATTTTTCTAACCAATCTTTCTGAACTTGTTATTGTATTTTCTGAGGCCACTAAAAAACCCTGTTTTTTGAAATAATTCCTTAAAAAATTATAAAAATAGCTCAATATAATTTTTTGTCATTTTAATTTATAGTAAAATATATATTTTAATATCAATAAATTTAAGATACTTTTCTTATTTTACTATAGATAATTATAGAGTACTTATTCTACTATAGATTAATTGTAATGCCAAATAATTTCTATATTTTTTCTAAGGTTAGGATAATATTCCAAATGCACATACTATAGCTCCATAAGATATTATTTCTAAGTTCAAACTGAATTTTAGGTATTATTCCTTTGTAAAACATAATAAATTTTAATTAATTCTGGTGCTCATAGGTTTTGATATTTTTAACTTAATTAAGAAGTGAATTTTTAATGCCACAGATAAATTCATAACAACATTTATATAATGTAATATTTTTATAGCAAAAACTAATTAATTTACTTATTTTATATTCTTTACTGGCGTCGTTAAGTAATATTTTTAAATTTATTCAGTCTAAAATATAGATATATACATTATTTATCTTTACTTTTAACAAATATATATTTAATAAACGCAATTTTGTATACTCACTTAAAATGAATGAGTTAATCTCCCCACTCAAAGAAGAGGGAAATTTTTTAACTAAACTTGAGTTAAATACACCTATGTTTGAGTCAAATACTTTCTTTACGTTAAATTGAACTTGAGCTGCAAATATTTAAGCGATACTAGGGATATTTCCACTCATGCCTGATTTGGTGAGTGGAAACATACCAGCTCACAGAGACTTCAAAGTAGATTCCATTTATAATTTACCTGTGTGTGAGCTACAAGCTGGAATTTGCATCGTTTTACTTTAAAAAGCAAACGATGTAGATTTAAGTTGCTATGACGATGCGATGGAAGAATTTGTTTAAATAAAAGTGTTAGGTTCTCGCTTCTATTTTACGTTTAATTATTTACTTGCAATTATGTCTTTAAATTTTTTGTATAAAGATGAACTAAAAGATCATTTAATTAGTAGTGTTATTTCTGAAGAAAGCTCTATTTTACTATAGGGTCAGTAAATATATTTTGTTGTTCTTATTTATAGAATACTATTATTTAGAATATGTTATATACACTTTTCTTTCAAATTAACTGTTTTTCAGCTTTTTTAAATAAAATACTAGATATTTAAATTATTTTTCAAAAGGAGTTTTAGATCTTATGTAAAATTTTAACTTTTTGTCTTAATATGATGGGTTTATATCCGTGTTCCAATGGTTTTGGATGTATTAACTTATTTTGGTACACGATGCTTTTGGATAATTAATTTCTTATCATTCTATACTTTTTTATAAAAACTATTTTAGAAATAATTTATTGTTCACACAGTCTATAGTTTCTGCAATTAATAATGCTTTCTTTTAAAGTTGACAGTTTTAATTCATGAAAAGTTTAAATTTGAAAAATGTCCAATAAAATCTGGATTTTACTATGTCTTATATACACAATAAAATGCTCGCATCTTTGGCACCAGTAAAATTTTTCGCATCAAATAACGGCAATAAATACCGGCACTTTGGATGCATCAACTGTAAATCCATTTTTAATGTCACATAATATATCACAATTGTTTTCTGTTATATTAATTTAATTAGAGCGATTCAGTGATTTTATGACAGTTAATACTATAAAATGGTATATTAGTTTTTTTGCTCCGTTACATGTGTCGGTAAAAATGTACATTATGGTAAAAAGTATCGGCACACTGAGCTTTGGTGCTATTTACCGTAATTTCCTCAGAAATTTTTTATATAAAACCAGCAAATTTAGTCGGTTAAAGTCTGAAAAATAGATTTAAATCGAAGCATTTTATTTAATGGATATGTGATGCAGAGGTACATTGTAATTATTTATGTCTTAATAGTTAGTGTGGAACATAAAATAATGGGAAGTGCTGTGGTTCACCCATTTTGCAATGCCTCATATAGTAGATAGAAGTGTTTTTCTCAGAATTTCTGATGATCTTCAGTTTTAACCCCCGAAAACTTTGTGGAATTTTTTTCCCGCAAAAATTTAAGAAATAGTATCTCATCGTTTGACATTAAAACATACCCTGAAAGTTTGAAAAAAATTAAAAAATTAAAAGAATCCAACCTTGCCGGTTCTGCATTTTTTTGAGAAAAAAAAACTGGCTCTTCAAGCTAAGGAAATTGAAAATGCAAAAGACATTACCAGTTTCTAATTTTCAATTGAATGAATAAACTGAATAGTGATTAGTTCAAAAAGGCAAAATAAAAATTTTATTGTTAGGTTCGTTAATTGGAATAACTATATTGTAAATTTACTAATTTAGATGGTCTGACCTAACACATACATAGGAAAAAAACGATCATTGTGAAACATATAACTAGATAATGCTTTGGAAGGAGCTTCATAAATGTCAAGTACAAATGTCAAGTTCATAAATGTCAAGTTTCCTCGTATTGCTTCAACTAATAAGTTAATGCATTTATCACCTAAGCAAATTAGGAAAATATTGCCAAAAATATTAACAATGACTTTGAAATAATTTATAATTAACCAACTTCTTTGTGATACAATATTGGTTACGATTCATTTAGAAATAGCCTATCCTAATCCCACCATGATTTGTTTACCAACCACAGCCTTGCCTAAGGCTAATATTCATTGTTTCTTCTATAGAAAAACAGCAATGCTATAAACATTAATAATGTTCCAAAATGCCTACTGATTAACTTATACCATAATTACTTAATGCCTCGTGTTTTGATCTAATTATTTGACTTTCCTACGAAAAACCAATGTTTTGCAATCTTTCAATTTTTTCTTGTACTTTGATTTTTTTTCCAACAACATTTGGGATCTAATATTGATAAATTGATAATAGTACAACAATGGGGATTTAATATAGTAGAGAAATATTTTTTTGAATTTAGATAAATAAAATAAGGTACATCGATGGCATATAAGAAATATTAATTAGTCTGAACAATCTCTTAGAGAAGCATTCAATAATACTTCAGTTCCATTGATTTAGTGAATCATGCATTTCTGAAAATTAATTTTCAAAAGTTACTTAAAAAAGCAAGAAGTTAATAATGCTCCAATTTAGAAAGTTTCAAGAGGATTTTTTATTAAATATTATTATTTTTAAAATCATTGGAATATAACAACTATTATATGTAAAGAAATTAATACTATTATATATTAATAAAATCAATGATAAATATATCTTGAACTATTGATAAAACATTTTATCTTTTTCAATAATAAAAATCTAATGCATTATCAATGCAAAGAGGCATAATTCAATTGCTTGTTAAATGCATTACGAAAACAAGAATTAGTTTTAATGGAAAGAAATAAAACTATCGATTTTACATTTTTCGTACTATTGTTGACTTAATACGGCAGTAAAAATGTTTATGCAAGATATTATCATTATAATTCTAACTTTTTTCTACGGGGTGAGGATACTAAACTCTTAAGAAAACATGATTTAAGCTGCTAGCACTATCATTTTTAGAAGAAAAAGACGTGTATATTTTACATAGAAAAAAAACTTATATCATGAGAAGGAAACAGTTTTATCATGCAAATGTTTTCGCTTAAAAGAGATTTTAAGACTTTATCTTGGGAAAAAAATGTATCTTTATAAAGTCAATGGCTGAACACTTTCAAGGATCCTAAATTTTTTTGGGGTAATTACGAACTAATAAAACGGCATGATGCGACGGTAAAAGATAGTTTTATTTACATTTTTTCCATAAAAACTTAGATAGTCACAGGGAACACTTTGTGAAAAAGAAGCTGAGAACGTGGTTAGAAAAATAAAATTTCTTTAAAAAATGATTTTTTACTTTGATGTACTACATAAGAAAAAATGTCTTGAGAATAAGTAATTTCTTGGAAACTTAGACAAATTTTAGTTAATAATACTTACAATGCGTTGTAAAATAAAAAAATGACATTTTCAGAACAACTGATGTACAGTTTTCAAGAAATGATTAAACGCCGAATTCCATAATTGAAATGAGTGAAAAATTAGTACCCTTGTAGCTATTAAGCGATTCTTAAAATCAAATTTGTTTTGGTTCCATTAAATTGAACACAAAAATTTAATTGGAAATCTTACCAAATTCCGATACTCGAAGTTGTGCAATTTTTACCACTCACAGAGAGGATGCTAGCTAACCATTTGCTGATGAGTCAAACTGCAATAATTTTTGGTTTTTAATAATATTTGTATTTATGCATTATAACTTTTAATCTAATGATCAGATTATCATGTGTGGAAATGAATTTCTGTAATATTTTGATAGACACCCTTGAAAATTGATGGTAAAGATGGTAATATTACAAAATGCAGTGCAAAATCCTTCTTTCTTTCAATATGCAGATCAGGACACACATTCTTTGAATAAATGTCAATAGTTTTTAACTTTCTGTATAGCAAATTAAAACTTTTATCTTAAAAATAAAAACAAAATTAAGCAATATAATGAAAGCAATACTGTAAAATTATGCTAATTACAGAAACTCACTCTAGTTCTAGATGGATAGGTATTTATGCGACATCTTCTTTAAGAATGAAATTAACCTACCTCTCCTTTGTTATGTCTTAAACTGAGCATTTTGCTATTATCAGGTCTCAAAAGAATTTTCAATTAAAATACTTTATTCAAATTTTTCGATTTGCCTTGAAGTTGCATTAGAGAAAAGAGGCCATCATCTTAAGTTTTAGTTGAAGTCCTTTGAGCAGTTTTATAAAGAAAAAACAATATATTGCCTGAGAGATCCCCTTGCAGAGCCAACTTAGATGCTTTTGTGTCACGATTCTTGAATTGTAGATCGAGCTCGTTAACGCCAGAGTAAACAAAAGTCTCATCCATAATGCAACTGCAGCTGCTATAGACGCTGCTTGAAGTGGAATACTTAATTTGAGTGTCTGGATATCTTTCATCGGATATATCTCCTTTCTTTCTCCAATGTAATCTATTTCCATGCATTTTTAAACATATCTTAACACGACACGAAATCAAAGTAATATAAAAATATTTTAAATTTGTAATTTCAATCTCAGAAGACTTCAAGTCGGCATCACGGTACTGGCAAAATTATCACTATATAATCAATAATTAAATATAATTATATATTATTATATATCAATAATTATATATCAATAATTAAATTATAATTACATAACAGTTATTGTTGTTGATGTAATTAATTTTGTCATATTACTTTATCTATGGTAATTAAATGGTATGCCATAAACAAAATTTCTTTCTTTTAAACCTGTTTTTATTAAAAATAGGAAATTTTCAGTAAATGTTAGGTCGGATAGGATACGTTAAAAATATTTTTGCAGTCATTTTATACATAACTATTATTATACCTACAAGAAAATTCTTTTGGCAATAAAGAGTTTAAATGCAAATAATTATGAAAATTGCTGAGTTATCAATGTGTAAGTTAAATATCGATAAGTAATTTTTTGAGCAATGTAATTATTAAAATTATAATAAGTATCTCTCTACAGCAGCAATGTTATTCATTTTCTTACTAGTTACTGAAAAAATCTGCTTAACATGTGCTTTAAGGAATCTGCTTGAGGAATCTGCTTGAAGAATCTGTTCTAAAAGCAACAATACAACGAAACAAGCAACTAAGTCCTAAAAAAGCTATATTATTTCTTATTACAACTCTATATAGAATTCTCTATTGCGATTCTAATTGATGTTATACAGCAGAATACTGTTGAGATTTTTTCATTTAAACTGCGAAATTAGTCTTACCAATTTATCCAGTTAATTGGTACATGGCATGCAAAGTTTTATGATGAATAAAAAAATACATGCACTCACAAAGTTTCTGCTACATAGTACAAAAGTTTAACATGCTTACCTTCCAATTGTGTACCAGTCCCTTCCATGCGGTCAATAGCATACTTTTATCAAAGTCCTTCACAGCAGCTGATGTGATCCTGCACTTTTTTGGACGTTGAGAGTGCGTAAATTTGTGAAGGTCAAAAAGTAAGCAACTCCAAAGTAAACATCTCCAAAGTAAACAACTCTCCACTTCATATCACCGCTACGGATATTACTGGAACATATGATTTAACTTATTAGCTGAACTGATTTTACATTTGGACATGCTTCGGGTGACTAAAAATGTGTGATTTAAGCGAGTTGCAGCAAGTACTAGAGACTTGTTGAGTGTGCGTATCTTTCCAAGTATCACTGACCCTTGTATGTTAAGTGTATATTTGTAAATAAACAGTTCATTGAGACCAGACTAGATAAATCTGTTATATATAAAGTTATTCACTATTCTGAAATCCTTTAAGGTGCTATAACATACATCATAGAATAAATAAATACGTCTCACTTACACATTTTCATGTACAGGATGGGAAGAAAGAAAATTATCTGAATAAATTTTTTTATTTTATAGCCGGCGTTGAACAGCCGAGCCAATTCCAAATTTAAAACTATCAATGTTCAGCACCGGATTTTTTGTAATTTTAAAAAGAGAACTCTTGAATCAAGATCTAGGATAAATTAGCCTTCGTGGAGGGCTTTTAGACATAACTAACCCACATTTGCGTTATTTGGAGAGAGAACAACGCCCGACGGCAAGGGGACTTTGAGGACATTTCAAGTCAGTATATTGTCTGTGCAAGAATTCATTGCAACCCGCAATCGCGAGAATTCGAACCTCGGTCACGTGATTGGAAGGCGACCGCTTTATTCCCTGACCCACCATTGCATAAATAAATAAACTGGTGTGACAATTATTTATGTGCAGACAAATAAAAATTTTTAAAAATAACGTTAAAATCTGAGTGTTTAGTTTTGTTTGGACGCTACGTTGTTTAGATTTTTTTAATTTAATTTGATCTTACTTTTTTATTAATACAGAAAACTAGTGCAATAGAAATCCTCTTTTGATATAATCCGTACAAAAAATTACTCAGGGAGAAATAATTAAATTTTAACAGAGTTGAAATCTGAGTGCTATGGCTGTGATCGGACTTGACATTGTTTCAATATGATTTCTCTTCTATTTAAATATATATTCTTTTTAATAAATACAAAAACTAGTTCAATCGTAAATCTTCTTTTATTACAGTTTTTATTTGTATTTTCCAGAACAGTAAACAGGTTCAGTGAACCACTTCATGATACATCACACATCATGACACAACTGAACATCACACATCATAATCATCTTTCACACATAATGTGCAGAAATTTTATCGTTTAGTATCATTGTCATGAAATTCTGGTGCGAAAATTCCAGTTCTGTAACAAAATTACGAAAAATTGTCTAAAAATGCACACAAACGATTCAAATATAGTTAGTAAAAAAGTATTAATACCTAGCAAATGTCATCGCAAACTTGAAGCTACAGAGCAAAAGCATCAAAACTGTTAGATTGATTTAGACAGCATTGCAGATATGTGAATTTGAATTCATTACCGTATAAGTGATACAATTTGGTGACATAAGAAAAGCAAACTTCCCGGTAAACCTGACCTATAGCTCCCTCAAATAACACTGGAGGATACCAGCTATGCAAAAGGGCATAGAACGAATCATCAAAAGCCACCTTAGAGCTGGCTTGCCACCAGGCACGTCATAATAACGAAAATGTCAAAACTGTTTTTTCTCAGAATATTGTCATCACGCACTGAGTTTCAAAGACTTATCCAAACCTTATCAAACTTTTCGATTTGTTGTAAAGGTGGAAAGTTCCCTTTCCACCTACCCTGACTTTTATAATTAAAATATAGGACACTTTGTGTATGGAATTAACATTTCACCTGTACTTACTTTCACATTTAAACTTGTTTTGATATGTGGACTGGGTCAGCTCTCCATCTGTTAAAATTAACGACTTTGTACACCGTGTTAACTTTTCATCTGTTCAAACATCTGCTTTGTACATTTTTCGGCATTTTTACATTTTTCGATACTTTGTTGATGGAGTCATCTTCTCATCTGATTTGCTATCTATATCTTGAATTCAAGTCACCCTTTCTGTTCCTCATTTTATTTTATTTTATAACCGTCGTTGAACAGCCGACCCAATTTTATGGGTTTACGACTACTTACGTTCAACTCCATAGCCTTGTAAATTTGAACCAATCCAGAAGACAAGGAAACTCCTGGATCAGTACCCCCAGAGGTATTGATTTGTTGTGGGAACATGGAGGACTTTGAGACTCGACAGATTTAACGTGCATCAGTCACCATTTACTACACGGGGAGTCTTCGGCCGGCGAGGATCGAACCCACAAGAAGTTTTACATGCTTATGCTAATGCACTCAATATTTAGCATTGTCAATTTTTTTCACAGTTATATGAAGCATTTGATTTTAAAAACAGTTTGACCCCTATTTTTAATGGCTTTTCTCAGATTTCATATCTATTTTTAAAGTAACTACGCTATCTATAAATAAAACAGCTTGTGGCTGTTGTTATTTAATTACAGGCATTTATGTATTTTTTTATCGTGTATGTTTTTTACAGTATATATTTTTATCACACAGTGTATATAATATAAATTTTTTTTTCTTCCTTTTAAAAATATTAAAAAAATACAAATACTGAAAAAAAGGTTTTTTCAGAAAAATAATGAATTAATTACTATTAATATATTTTTTACTTTTAACTAAGATATAAATCGTTATTATTATTATAACTTCAGATAATAAAATTGGCAAAAAAAAAAAAGAAATGGATGGAATGTTATATAAAAGTATATATTTACGATTTAAAATGTCTTAATATCTATTTCTCTTAATTATGATTCATTTAATTTTACAATATCTTTTTGATAAAATAAAGTATTCATTGTAAATCACAACAAAAAGGTTCTGTCAGAATTATTCGCTAGCTATGAGAAATAGCTTAAGAAACCCTTTTCGATTCTAGGTACTGTCTATTTTTTGAGATTCTCCTCGTGATCTGTAACGCACATTCTTTTTTTATCAGCCTTTTTCTTATCCATAAAGATAAAGGATTGAAATATCGCTTTTGTTTTTCACTTTCTTACTTTTCAAGAATCCTGTCAGTCGATAAGTCTATTTATCTGATGTGGAAAATCTCCCAGGTGATGAGATGTTCTAAAAAATGACTCACTAGAAAAATCGAAAAAGGAAAACACACTATTCCATTGAAACTAAGTATAAAAGTGCGAGTGTAATATTTTTTTACAAGAATATAGAACGTACTTTAAAAATAAATTTTATCTCAACGAGTTAAAACTATAAACCTCATATTTGGCTTTTTATAACACTTTGAGCCATATTTCGTTATATTCGAAATATTTTACGAAGGCTCTGTATTTGTATGAAATGATGTTTTTTATGCAAAAAATATGCTATTTTCATAATTGATGTGAATTTGCAACATTTAGTTACGGCTGTTAGGTTTAGTTTAACGCATCTTTAGCCACTAAGACACTAAGTATAAAAGTACGAATGTACAGCTTTTCGAATGTAATATTTTTAACTGAATATCGAATGCATTTTAAAAACAAATTTTATTCCTATGAGTTACAACTATAAATCTCATATTTGGTGACTTATGAGCCATATTTTGTTACATTAAGGTTGTTTTTCGAAGATTAGTATTCGACAAAATGATGCTTTTTTTTGCAAATAATATGATATATTCATAATTGATGTGCATTTGCAACAGTAATTCATGACTGTTAGGTTAAGTATTCATTTTTTACATGAAAGTAATTTATAAATAAGTAATTTATTTTTCACATGAAATTATCCTTTGAAAAAATGAATTTTATAATTGCTCGCAGAAATTGTTTAATTCACTTAAAAAGTTCTTGAGATATGGGGAAATACGCAAAAAGTAAAATTAACATTAAGGGATCAAAATTTGCCTGACCTATCTATGGGATCCAAATTTCCCACATTGCGGCTACCCCCCTATACTTTGGTGGTCAGAAATATGAATCCCTCTCGAAAAATGTATGTTTATTCCGAGCAAGCTAGTTCTTGAATCTGATTTCGTAATTTAAAATATATTATGCATTAATTAATTAGAATTTTTTAGGTCATCCTCTTGAACCATTGATTGAGTCCTAGAACATGAAGATCCGATCATTAGATCAAAAGTTATTCAGGGTGGTCTATTTTTTTGGCACCTTGTGCATCTAAAGTTATATGAGGTGCACAGGCAGACAACTGTACATTGCAAAAAAAAATCCAGATCAAATTACGGTATAAAGTACTGGCTCTTGGGTGCATCATCCGTAAAATCCATTTTTTCGTAAGATCCGTTTTCTCCGACCTTAATGTCACCGAAGACATGGGACGCCCTTGGGCAATAAATTGTAGCTTTAAGACCAACTCAAAAGGCTGTCGTTAAGCTGAATGGTACCTTGCTCCGAGAGTGGGTGCGTTTGCCACATGGATTGACAAGGAACAAGGTAAACAGTATGGAGAGTTGTGTTGCCGTTAGAGGCGATCATATACCATTTCAGACATGTATTTTTTCCCGACTGACAGCTGCTGTGCTGAACAAGAGACCAGTTTCCTTATTTTGGTTATCGATTGTGCCTAATGCCCCCCCCCCTCATGTAATGATCTTATATCGGATATTTTGATTTGGTTTCATTTGCTTTGTAATTTTTTTATTGCAAGAAAATGTTCATTTGATTGCTTTCACCAGTGTAAATAAAGTGTTTGAACTTATTAAGGAGTAGTTTATTAATTTATGTTTAAGGTATATAAAAATGCATACTCAGCTAAATTTTGTAATTTTAAACGAACATCATTTTTAACAAAATGAATTGACAAGGCACAGAAATATTTTTTTCTAATGTCAGTTGGGTAAGCCAAGTTCACCAGCCAATGCTTTTTTGCAAAATAAGTCAGGAAGAAGAGCCTCCCGTTTCACAATGGAACACTGCAAGGATGAAAGTACGTCTTAGCTTAGAGTCTTACGGATAGATGGCAGCATCACCTATTCGAGTGGTCAATTCCTCAATTTAGACATAGATGGGAAGGGATTTACTCCAGATGCCGCACCCATGGTAGTACTCAACAATCGACCGCACGACTTTCGATTCCTCGGATTTTACGAGCACTTAAATCGCATGTACTCGTTGGATCTTAACGACGTCGAGGAACGAATCCCTGCCCTAGGCATAAAAATGATAAAATGAAACTTAATTATTTATCTTAAAAAATAAAAATTTAATTTAATCTGAATAAAAATTTTATTTATTTACCTTAAAAGTTATGTCACCATATTCACTTCAATTTTTTTTTTAACGTTGCAAGTTTATTAATGTATTGAATCCAGATAAATATAAATTGTGGAAGAAAATTCACGCAGTATAGTATTAATAGCTGAAAAAAACCGTGATTTGCTTTAAAATCATGCCAGCATCTATATTTAATATATTTTTTTATTATTTTATTATTTTAATACCTTTTTTTATTTAGTATATGCTTTTATTATTATATTATTTAATTTATATATATTTCTTATTTATAATTTATTATTAATTTTAAAAGCATTTCAAGTCATATTTACTTGTTTAAAATTTTTAACATATCATATAATTTTATAAATATCATAACATGAAGTAAAAAGTGAGAAAACGTACTCAGTTCCGAAACTTTCTTCTTTTTTTACTAAGATCCATAATTATAATATTGCTATAATGTAATCTTCCATGTAACAAATTCGAATTCACAATTTTCCAAAAGAATGCAACACCTGGATTAAAAAATGCATAATTTTTAATTAAAATAATTTTGCATTCTGCAATGAAAAGTTTAGAATCAGTCATTTGATCTCTATCTTAAGCTAGATTTCCTTTTCTTAATTCAATGCTCTTTTAAGGAAGAATAAAATATATTTCAATGAGAAGTACTTCTGATTACGTTTCTTAACTTCATATTTCTCTAAATAACAAAGAATTAAGAGATTTCTAATATGCGCTTTTTAAATTTAAATGCTCCCTGAACAGAGTAACCATTGAAGCTTTTCATTCTTTGGTTATGCTCTTTGAGAGTTTATGAGATTTTTGAGAGTTTCATATGTATTAAGAAAATTAAGCATTATTAAAGCAGACTCGTCTTTTTTCATTCAGTTTAAATTAACATTAAACTGAAAGAGCAGTTATTCAAAGCATAGTAAATTTAATAAGATATATTTTATTTGAAAGTTAGAAATTAAGTGTGGGTTTATTTTCCCAGTTTGAAGATCACATAACCAAACTGATCCAGTGAGAAGATCACATGTTTCTATTTACAATTAGAAACATGTAAAAACAATTAAATAGAGAATGTGTTTTAAAATTATAATTAATACCTACCAAAACTAAAAATTAATTTATCATTATAATGTAATTTGATAGTTATCTATAATATCTATTAAGTGTGAAGACTAAATTCAAAATACACGATTTTTATTTATTTTTAAAGGATAAAACTCCAACATTCCAGTTTCGATCCAGTATACTGCAACAACTTATGCAACGAATAGGTCATTATTGCGTTATTTCATTAATGAACTTAGTATATTTATTTTCAGTCATTTGTTATTCAAAAGGTAATGAGTGTATATTGTATTTAATTTTCTCAATTCAAAGATTTCATGGAAAAAATTTAAAAAAATCAAAATAATTACTAAATATGCTTTGAAATCTTCGTCTGCATGTTAATTAATATATTTTTATCTTTAAAATTATACTACAATGCCTAACAACCAACATTAAAAAACATTATTTTCACAAATAATGAAAAATAAAAGTAGATAAATAAATATCAAATTTTGCAATCTTTGATATAGATTCAATCCAATTAAGTGAATATGAATTCTCGTCCTAGTAAATTTAAATGCCTCGTCTCCTAAAATTTAAGAGCTTAACTTGAGTTTCAGTTTTCGTAAAGAAATCTTTAAAAATATGATTGATAAATTGCAGAATATGTTTGAAACTATCAAATCCGTGTATTAATTAAAATTTCGCTAATTTGAATTTTTATGCTTTAAGTTTACTACAAACCGTAGCTGAATTCACAAATGCAACATTTTTATTTTTCAAAAAAACTAAAACTTCAATATTGCGGCAGTCTCAATCCTATTAAAGACCCAGTGAATTTAAAAGCAGTCCTGAAAGTTAGAAGCTTAAGTTGGGGTATCCGAATCCATTTGATCAATCGAAAGGGCTGTCTCTCCATAGGCCGGATGGAAAGCGTAACTCAAAAGAGGATTACAGATCACCCCATCCTCTGAGAAGCACCGGCATGATTTCTGCTACTTAATTGCGGAAAGGCTTCGCTGGTTAGACACGGTCCATTTATTCTCAAGTTCCCAGAAAGCTGCATAGATGGAGCTGGGGGTGTAGAGGTACCAGTAATTCTGCAATTTTCTCCATTTGCTGTTAGCCCAAATGAAGTGAAATGAAGATTCCTAAAAATGGGGATTTCTGTTAGAAAGTTTCTAGCCAACCCTATATGGAATAAAAAAAATAAACGAACTTATCTGTCTGATCTTTGATTTACGTTCTCAGGATTCCGAGGGTTTTCTCTCTGAGATTCTTTAAGGTTTTAGTGAATTATAGAATGATATTTTTGCAACAAATTATTGTTGCGTGACGTAGTATGTAATGTTTATAGGGTCGGGGGTATTTTGTAGTATTAAAGGTCGATGGATTAAATACTAAAAGAAAATATTCGTCAGTTAACTTGCGCTATATTTATTTTGGCAACACATAGTCAGAGAAAAAGAAGATATTTTGGTATTTCATGAAGCTTATTGATGGAATTGAAAACATGTAGATTTTAAATTGTTTGGAGTATTTAAAGTGTGGTGGAAAAAGTTTTGATTCAATAAAATGAAACGTTTAATTTGTTATTTAATTTTCATCAGAGTTTCTTTTCTGGTAGAAATCATTAAAATTACATCCTAATAGAGCGAGAAAACTATTTCCGGTAGGCATTGTAGCTTATTGATGAAATTACAGAAATAATATTGAAAGCTGTGCTAAGTTTAATCTGAAGGCAGGAAAAGTTCAAAGCATACAATATTTCAAAAAAAAAATATTAGGAAAACACTCAAATTCAAAAAAAAAAATATTAAATTGCAGGATGTTTTCTTTAAAATATAAGTTAAGTAAAGTCTTCTAATCGATAAATGTTAGCAAATTTATTTACCTCAGATTTTTTTTCAAGCTCCTTTTCTACTTCATTGCACATTCTATTTATGTGAAAGATAAGCATTTGAGCAATTTTCTGTATTATATTTTTTTTGATCCTATAAAATTTGAACTAGAGAAATTTTTCTGGGTGTTAAGTGTCGATTTAGCCTTTAAGATTACATTTTATGCATTATATAATTTTCTTCTGATGTCATGAAGTTTCGTCTTTCTCTTTTTCTGTCTAATTAATATTTGGGAATTTGTTCGCCAATCATCGTTAAACCTACAAATTATATTTAAACTAATGCAATCTTCTTTCAAAATAATTTATCTGGGTTTACATCAATATTTTTATCATTTCTTAAAGAAATATTATATTCTGTATTCCTTTATCCATTTATTTCTTCAATCTCAGGTACCACTATTTTAAAAGCAATTTTATTATATTGATGATGTTTTATATCAACTGTATTTTTTTATGAATTTTTTAACATAGAAACACTGCAACCATGCACAACTATGTGTTTTGTCAAATAATAAAATTTAAATAACTTAAATTCTGCCAAATGCTCGATTTTTCAATTTATTTTTATTTTTATTGAATGTAAAAAAATATTACTTAAGAAAGAAAAGAATATTTTTAAAATGTCAAAGTGCGTTACATTTTTAATGTAAATTTATGCTATAGTTTACTTTAAAAAACTATTTTGAAACATTTTCATTTTATTAAGACAGAAAAGCCTTAATTTTGGAGCATAAATAATTTTTATATAGATAAAAGTTATCATTAAAAATAAAAGATAAAAAGTAATCATTAAAAATATACTTAGTACGATTATAAAAAAAATCAGTATTCGAAACAAAATAAAAATTCTTAACAACATCAGTAAATATTAACCAACCATTTTTTTCTGATATTTACACGCCTTAGGAAGGATCATGCAATAAGACGATGATTAATAATATAGCATGTAAATGCGGTAAAATTTTGTAATGCTATAGCAATACCTTAGAGCATGGCATGAAAATCATTTATTCGGTTAAATTTACCTTTCAAACTTGTATTTTTTACCAAATGTCTGGTAATCAGAACTATGATCTTTGAAACCATAAATTCTGGTAAACTGTTAACATATGAATGGAAAAATTAGCGAATGAATGGTTTCAATATGGTACGTTTTGGTTTTATTAACCTTGATTGTTTTTTACCAGAAATGCTATTACCATACATAACTGTAGTTTTGATAAAAAATTTTTCTCAGTGTGAAGAGTAAAAAAAATTTTTCTCTGTGGAGTTATGTTAAAATCCATGAAAAAAAACTATGTGCTAAAAATAAAAAAATAAAAAAAAAAACAGCGTTTTAACTATAGAATAGTTCACTTTAAAGCTGAGTAAAAATCTGTAATAGAGACAATTCATAATAGAAGGTTGAGTAAAAATCTGTAATAGAGACAATTCATAATAGTGAGGCCGGGATAGCCTGGTCAGTAGGGCGCTGGGCCCATATCCAAGAGGTCGTGGGTTCGATCCTCGCCGGCCGAAGACTCCCCGTGTAGTAAATGGTGACTGATGCACGTTAAATCTGTCAAGTCTCAAAGTCCCACGATGTTCCCACAACAAATCAATACCTCTGGGGGTACTGATCCAGGAGTTTCCTTGTCTTCTGGATTGGTTCAAAGTTACAAGGCTACGGAGTTGAACGTAAGTAGTCGTAAACCCATGAGATTGGGTCGGCTGTTCAACGACGGTTATAAAATAAAAATAAAATTCATAATAGTGAACCATGGTGGCTCAGGGATAAAGAGTTCGCCTTACAATGATATGAACCGAGTTCGAATCTCAGCGATGGCTGATAAAGGCGAATTCCGCACCCAGCACGCACCGACTGCAGTGCTGACCTAAAAATATCCTTATTGGTAGATGGATCAATGGCTAAAGTACCCTTGCCGTAGGGCTAACTGTGGCAGGTTTTCGCTATTTTCATCTCCATGTAACGCAAATGCGAATTAGTTTCATCGAAAAGTTCTCCACAATATATGCCTATACTTAATCCAGGAGTTCGTTTGACTACTCATTGGGTTCAAAATAACACGGCTACGGAGTTGACCATAAGTAGTCGTAAACTTAAAATTGAGTTGTCTGTTGACCGACGGTTATAAAAAAATAATAATAAAAAATGAAATTATTATTATGGAGAGCTTGTCGTTATAATCAAATATGCATATTTCATCTTAAAATAGCAATAACAATATTAGAAAAGGGACATACTTACTTCTCTTTCTTTTCTTCTTAACAACTTCGTTGATTTAAAATACAGTTCTAGAGTAGACTGCTTTGATCTACATATCATAAACTGAGTAACGTAGCTCTGATCTTTATGAAAAGCAGAAATTTCTACAGCACATGGGGAACATTTGAACAAGATTCAAAATCCTAAAAATGTTTATGCAAGAAGAAAATGAAATGAAATGCAATACTTTTTGACATCATTTATAATAGTGAATGTTGATCATGAAAGCTAATAAGAGGATATGCACAGCAAAAGCACAGATGTTACAGCAAAATTGCTAATAATTTTCTTCAGTTTAGAAGAAGATAACTTAGCCGGAGGTCACGCATGCATTTCCTTTAAAAATAAAAGATAAAACTTATACGGAGAAAATTATGTTCTGTTTTCTCTTTTCTTTTTTGATGCATTAAATAAATAAAAATGTCTTCATTTTAAACTATTTTTGTGTAAGAAAGATGCATCATCCTCCAATTAAAATTGTCGTAAAAGTGGATGCCAATTTATTTTTAATTCGTTATAAACATAATTTTTTTTTCTATTTTTAGTATCAAAATATTGACAGTGACTTTTTCGTAACAGTGGAATTTTCGTACATGCCGCACTTGTTATATCGAGCTTTTACTGTATTTTAACTAATAATTTTTTATATGTTTATTCAACAGTCAAATTCTGGTGAATAGAATAAAATACTACATTATTAATAGCATCTGATAAACTATTTATAAACTTTAGAATGTATCAATTAAATCACGTCGTTTTTAACGGTATGCCTATTTTTATGAAAATTTTTAAAAAAAAAAATACTTTCTCTTATGCATTATAAAAATAAGCACGCGCAATAAAATACTTTTAAGTAACTTATCGCTTATTCTTGCATGAGAAAAGTTATTAAGCCATACGCAAATAAGTTTTTTATTAGTTTCAAATGTGCAGCGAAGAGAAAATCGTTTTTTTTTTAATTTCCAATACAGAAAGTATTTTTTCGAGCGTCAAAAAATATGATGACGAAAACATGATTATTAGAAGGAGGCATATAAATAGAAACAAAATGGGAGCTTAAAGAAAAACATATTTAAATTTCAAATTTAGCCTCCGTCCATTTCGTGAGTCATTTTGATACATTATACAGCAACGCTTCATAAAAGGCGATGTTTAATTTCTTGTGACTAATGTAGCTTAGACTTGAAGATGACGTTCTCTATGTTACGCTGTGTACGTAATTACGGATACGTTATTATTTCGAAAAAAATATTAATGTTCCTGCCTTACAAAAGATCTCCGGGGTATAAATTAATTTCAGGAACTCGTTTTCTTCCGGAGATTCAAGATAAAAAAAAATGGAATATCTTAAGGATGAAGAAAAACGAGAACATGGTGTCTTTAATTTAATTGATAGAGAAAATAAATGATCTTTTTAGAAAAAACTGATGAATACATATTTTTGCATGCTTGCCAAGGAACAGTACTGTTGTGTGCTTCAGATGAAAAAATATAATCATGGCTTAAAGTGTTTAAAAGGAAAATGTCAAAATTTTTAGATTAAAATTTTAAATTTGTTTTTGAAAATTGATTGATAGAAGTTAAATTTTTGCCTCTGCAGTTCTGATGAAGTATTTTCGTCACGAAATTCGTAAAACAGAATTTAGAAAACAAGCAAGAAAACGAACGATGGGCGATTTTTTTTATGAATGACATTTTTTTTTTAAATATCTAAATCAGAATATATATTGATTTTTTGTATGACGCATATAAAAATGGCAATTTGGTTTATTTTTAAAGAATCAAAAAGAAGTTGTTAATTTAGGATATTCTGTTATGGAAATTGTACACTCTAAAAATTCCGAATCAAATTATTGTATAAAGTACTAGAACTTTGTTTGCCTCATTCGTAAATTAATGTTAATTGTGGTTTACTTGAAAAGAATAGTTATAATTTGAAGAATTTGAATTTGCAAGTGCCACAATTTTTATTAATACCTTAAACTTCTTCGGAATTATACACTTCGGATAATTAATTTATCATAATATTTGTTGAAATTTTAAGCTTTTAGAAAGAAATAAAGTACGGTTAGAAAAAAAAATCAGAGTTAGATTCCTTTATTTAGAAAATATAATTAATACTAATCAATGTAGGCAAATAATTTTCCTAAAAAAGAAGAAAGATCAAAGCAAAAGAGTTTTCTTTAAATTTTAAAATAGTAGTTTTTCTTTCCTTTCTGTCTTTTTTTCTAAACTTATCTATTTATTTAAAATGAAATGGCGTAAAAGTAAAACTGAGCTAAAATATGTTTAAAACCCGCCTAAACTAAGCAAGAATTAATCTGTGATTAAATATCATTTTTTTATCAGTTAATAAAGTGGAAAATATTTAATTTTATTTAAGAATATTTTATTATCCAAATGCGTAAAAAAGGATTTGCAACAGTTGACAAAAAAACTTTGAATTTGCCGTTATGTGATAAGACATAACATTCTGATAATTGCGCCGTGTTACCTTTAATATGCAACGGAAGCTAATGACCGGGAAATAAATTAAAAAAATATAATGATATACATTTTGATTTTCGAAACAAAATTAGTGTTGGATTTCACATGATTTATTTGGTTACACTTAATATATGATACCTCATAATTTTTTTCTAAAGCAGTTATTGAAAAAAATATTCACTCTCACAGTTGAAAGAATTAAATCTACACAGTAAAAAAAATTTTTTCCACTCTTTTTGTGCTGAGGCAAGCAAAAAACATTATAGTTCTGAACTGTAGCTATCTTGCAAAAACCTTATTAAAATGTAAAAAAAAATTTTTTTTTTGGAAGAATTAGTGCAAATACATTACTAAAAATGTGCTTGTTTTTTAATCGAAATGTTTCTGTAATGAAGTTATAAATTAATTCTAATACGCATGCAAATATTTATTATCGGTAAGCAAATTAACAAAACTAATTACTTTTATAATTTAGAAATCATTTACAGTTAATACGGTTAAAAAAACCGTGAAAACAAAATAATATAGTTTTTTTTCTATTTACTATTAGCATGGTTCCAAAACTTAGAAAAATAAATTTAACTGGACATTGAAGATAGTTTATCATCTTCATGGTGCTGCCATTTATGGGTGAATGAGAGTATCGTATTCAAATATTCCAGGGTGAGAAATTGGGGATTGCAGAAAATTGCTCCCCCAAATATAAAAATTGCTTAAAAATTTGTCTATTCAGGAGGTANGGTCTGGGAAGCATCCCTGAGGATGATCCGAAGAGATGCCATCACAATTTTGATCCTCTGCAGAGGGGGTGGAGCCCCCGCTTCGGTAGCCCGACGACCTGCACGCGAAGTCGAGCACTTTACGGTAGAACAGTTTAATGAGGACCACTACGGTTTTTATTTTTAGTTCTAAGTTAAGGAGATAGTTCAGCCTTTGTGAAAAAAACACAAGGATCAACGTGAACAACCTCTGTGGGCATGTCTCCGAATTAAATTTCCAAAGTTATCTGTAGCCAAGTATTTATTTTGTTTATAATTACGGTTTTGAAACATGCTTCGATAAAACTAAGAAACTAAACAACTTCAAATTAGTAGTAGTTAAAATTACAAAAAAAAAAATGGGACTATGTACAAAAGAACGAAATAAATAGATAAAAGTTGCAATGGTTGATTGAGGCAAATTGTGATTATCATGAGTTGGCCACGATACACAACGTTATTATTTATCTAACGTTATTATTTATCTTATTATCGTTATTATTATGCTAGTTTCGTGCATGATTTTGTAATGGTGATTAATATCAATTTATTAGTTCGTAATTTTTTTCCCGTATGAAGAACTGGTATTCAGCTAGCGAGAAGAAATATGATGCGGTATTTTAAAATAATATTCGACACTTGACAAAAACTCTGTATCCTACATTTTCAATGCCTGAATAATTTTTTTTTCTAAACCTGAATTTAATAGCATATCGAATTAAATACTGTTACTTCGTAAACGCTTAAATGCGAAATTCTTTAAAAGTAATAAAAGTTCCACTAGAAATAAAGTTTCCGAATTCCTTTGAAAACGTTTCAAACTATGTAGTTGAACGATAGTGTTCAATTGAATTGATAAAACATTAGTTGAAAATAAAGGGAATGTCTAGGATTCCTTTTAAACGGGTATAACAGTAAGACAAACGATAACAGTAAAAGTAATTCAATTTTTATTAACCTATGCATTTTTCTAACTGCTAAAAAATTGGTTTGTTTCGTCAGTATTCTGGAAGCGTTCCTTTTCTCGTAGTTTTTGGAATAGTTTATAAATTTGAAAACCGCAATCTGATATTTATTACTCAAATGCTTTATGCGTTTTATATTTCTATCACGTAGAATGATACATGTGGTATAATGTAAAATCGGGAAAAAATATTAATTTGCGTGTATATCTAAATAAATATTACTCTCGGTTGTGAAATTTATAGATATAAGTGAATTTTTGATTGCATATGTGCAGTGTGTTAAAAAAAATGAACGCCATGAATAACTTTTGATAATATGATCGGATCTTCATGTTCTAGAACTCAATTTTGATGGTTCGAGGGGAGGGACGTAATATATGCCAATTAGTAAATGTAGACGATATTTGAAGTTGCACAATTAAACAAAAACATACTTTCTCTGAATAAACATCCATTTTTTTAATGGGATTCAGATTTCTGACCCCCAAAATATAGGGGATAGTCAAAATCTGTGAAATATGGTCCTATCGAATTTTAAATATCTGACTTTTTTTAAATTTAATTTCTCAAAAACTATTCAGCCGATTTTGCTCAAATTTCGTAAAAAAATGATGCAAAAAATTGTATACCTTGCAACTCAAAATTTAAAATAAAAAAATTATAAATATTTTGGAAAATATATTTTTTGTAAAGAATTATTTTTGGATAAATGAATTTTACAACTAAGTGCAACATTTTTTCAAATCGCTTAAAAAGTTCTCAAGATATAGCGAAATATGCAAAAAGTAAAATTAACATTAAGTGGTCCAAAGTTTGGAGCCCTCTCGTGACCAAACTATTGGGACAATATTTCTAAGATTGCTACTATTCCCTATATTTTGGGGTTTGGAAATCCGAATCTGTCCAACGAAAATATATGTTTATTCAAGGAAAGTACGTTTTTGTGACTGATTTCGTAACTTAAAATATCTTCTGCACTTATTAGTAAGCATATTTGAAATCATTCCCTTGAACCAAAACATTGAGACCTAGATCATGAAGATCTAATAAATAGATCAAAAGTTATTCAAAGTGGGGCATTTTTCAAACGCATTGTCATTACATTTGCAAAAAAAAATTGAGGGACATATTATTATAATTGAAAATTTTCGAAATAACGTTTGAAGAATGTTTTCTTATCTCAAGCAATATTGTAAAAAAAAAATTTAATTTTCATAACAAAAATTGTAATTTTTTTTTAAAAATTCTACGAAAGAAAAACAAATTTTTCACAGAAAAAAGCTAGTTAATGAAATACATAGATTTTTTCTGCTTTTATCTGTTATCCGAGGGTAACTAAAAATCCTTAATCCTTTTATAAGTTTTCTCTGTATATTTGACGCATTGAAAGCTTTTTCTTAACAAAACAATTTTTTCCCAGTTCTTCATCTTCATAAACGGATTAATACTATCAGTTAAAATTCTAATTTTTGTCCGGTAGTTTTCCTCACCGATTGATAAACTTTATTTTTTTTAAAAACCAAATTACGATTATTTTCTATATTTGCTCTTATTTTTCAGCAAATATTTTGTGGTTTTTATAATCGTATAAATAAAACTGCGATTTCATTTTATTGTCAAATTGATACTCCGTCTGATTTTTATATTTCATTAGCAATAAAAGTTTGGTAATTTAAGCTACATGACATTTTTATATTAGTTGGCTACTGTAGTATTAAACATTTTTACACTTGAATATTATTTCAATAAGAATGACTTTTAAGATAAAATCAGATCAAAAATTTTCGCCACACTGTGACACTAGAACTGCAGCAGCTCTGAGGATAGCACTCACCTGTAATGCGATGACAGAGGTTCGAATCCCAGCCTCGACAGGTCATTTAAATCTGCTTTCCGTTCATGATGCCAACAATGCTGACATAGTTGTTTCATAGAGTTTTTTTCTGCATTTTTCTGCGAAATAAACCACTTTATTTCAGCCCACCATCTGACAGTTTCCGTAAACTCACAGATTTTTTTACTTTGTACAATTCCTAAATAGCTATGTAAATTTGTAAAAATTTTAAAACTGTTCCATAATTTTATATCTGTACATTTAAAATATACATGATGAAGTATGCAGAACTATATCCAAAGGATGTTTTCAGCAAATTATATTTTATATTTAGTTAAAAGTTTAAACTTTCTATGCTAAAGGTAAAGTAAAATTATCATGGTTTTTACATCTCAAACTGGTTTAGTTATTAAAAGAGCCCAGTCATTTCTCAAATACAAAGATTCGAATCTCACGCTGGGAAAAAATTCTTTTAAATTGTGCCGTGTAATATATTAAGGCCATTTATGGTAAAAAATCATAATTCTCGAGGGAAAAAAACGAAATGCACGGTATTTAAATTACTCATTTGGAGTTTGTTCCGACCGTATGTTAACGGTTTACTTGAAATTTTGATTCTCAAAAAGCGAATTACGTTACGTTACTATGAACCGTTAAAGTAAGTTTATTTAGGAGTGATTATTTGGATTTAATAAGTAAGATATATTTGAATCTTGATAAAATTAAACCTGCATTTACTGAATTATATAATACATAAAGCATGATTATCCAACTAACCAGCTTTTATCAAAATACATAAAACTGATAATATGTATTAATAAATCACTTTCTAAAAATGAAGAACAATGATCTATTCTAAGATCCTGAAACAATATTATTATAGTAGTTAATGCACCAGGATAAAAGGTATGGGTAAAGCTACCAGAATAAGACAAAATTTACAATGTGTCTGGCTTCATGGCAACATCAAAAAGCTCAGAAATTTGTGCAGAAGTGCTTTGATAATGACTTTAGTAAAATTAACAATAAAATATTGTTTTATAATATGAGATAAAATTTGGTAATTTTACTGTGATAACTTAGACCATGACCTGAAAACTATTTATTCAGTCAAATTTACTTTTCAGTTTTATGCTTTATAAAAACTAAATTTTGGGTGACGAATATTTTAGTTTTGAAAACCATAATTTCAAGTTAACCGTTACCATATGAACGGAAATGTTACCAAATAAATGGTTTAAATGGTGTATAATTTGGTACCAGAATCCAGATTTAAAAAAAACAATAGCACAAATGCCATTAAATGCAATAGAATACTTTTATTATATTTTTTTTCCATGTATGTGTGCTTAATGATTTTTTTAAAAATTTTCAATTGATCCTTACGTGACTTATGTTATTAATTTAATAATTTAATTATTCTAATTAAAGGGTATAATAAAATTAAATTTTGCAATGCTAAACTTGTAATTTTAGATAGACAACGATTTCACTTTACCATAAATGCACATGCTTTATTAAGTTTCCATTATTTCCCCTTCAATTATTTTTAAAAAGAAACAAACTAAAGAGTTTTAAAATTTAACTTCTCTTTTATGTTTATCGAAAATTTCTGTTAGAATTTAAATATTAAATTGAGACATATGTTTTATTAGCCAAAGAAAATCGATATGATAGATATTTAAATAGTAATATATATGTTTTGTTTCTACTACTTCAATAAAATATTTTCATAAGAAAATGGCACATTGTAGATTCTTTATAATAGTTAATATTAATCTCATTGTTTAAGTCCTATTATTTGTATAAAGAAAAGTCAAAAGCAGTCATTGCATGAATTTTAACAGGAATATTTTTGGTTTGTGGGATATTTATCCCTTTTTTTCCTCTTAAAAATAAATTTGATATTTTAAGAACGTTTTGAGACCGAAAGGAAATGTTCAAAGTCTTACTTACTTTCACTTTGTATAAAACAAAACAGTAAAAAAAAAACTTTTTTTTAAACGTGAATTCTATAGAAAACTCTTTTACAGCATTTTTTTTAAACTCTTAGTAATGTGTGTTGATCTCGGCATTTTTTAAAGACTAAAATTCTAAAAATCTATATAAAATAATCCCTAAAAAGGATATCATAGCTAAGACTTTTTCATCTAAGAGAATTTTAAAAATGTTTCCGGTAGTTGAAAACAAGCGAATTTTTTTCACGACGAAAAAAAGTTTATTATTTTTATAAAGCAACTTTTGCTTTAAAAGGTTCATTTTTTGTTTATCTAAGCACTTAGAAAAGCTTTCTGACCACGATATGTCAGTATTAACTATCTTCTAATGGCATGCTATTTTTTATTTTCCTAAAAAGGATTAAGTTACCTAATAAAACAGATTTGTTGTTTGCAGCATCTGATATGCTTTTAAAGTTCTCGTTTTAGCTGATTTAGTTTATGTTTTTAAAACGAACATTGTTGTTTTTTTTTAAAGCAATCTCCCAATTTGTTTTGATAACTATAGTTTGAATTATAACATAAGAATTTTTATCCATTGGTACGTATAATGATTTATCGAAACAGTTAAATAAAATAACAAAGATTAAAACCCAAATATTTTAGAGATTGATCTTTTCTGATCTGAGCTCAAAAAATGTTTTTATATTTTTGAAAATAAATAATCTAGAAAACATTTATAGTGAAGTCATGATTATTTATCTAAACTAGCAGCGTAACAGCAGCAAATAAGTTAAATGATTGGAAAACACCCCCTGATTTTTTTTTAAAAAGTCATTTTTTAAGAGTATCGATGATATTCTACTGAAAATACAATGGCTAAAATTATAGAAGATACAGTAAACGACTAATGACAATTGCAGACAAAACATCATGGGGCATATTCTCAGACATCTCAGACGGACAAATTAGCAAAAGACAGATTTTTACCGAAGTATTGCAAGACTTGATCCTGTTTAAGCGAAACGTCTTTGAACAAAATCTCACGAGTACAAAGTATAGTGTAATAAAATCTCCTGCATATTAAGTATCGTATGACAAAATCATATGCGTATAAAATATTGTATGATAATAAAATATTGCATGATAAAATTTTACATTGTGTTGTTTGTTAAGTTTGAGTTTTACAAGCTTTATTAGGTTTCGTAATTGATTAAATTCCGAAGAGATGTTAAATTTCTATTTGAATGTGGAAATTGAGTAACGAATCTTTAATAAAGAAAACTAAACTAAACTCAGTGGCGCGACAGCCCATAGAGGGCCAAGGCCTACAATGCCCATCTTAGTTTTCTTGACCTTGGGCTCTGGGGTGCAGGAGCAGATGTTCCGGTTAGGTGGTCAGCCGAACGTGAAATCCCCAGTGTTTAGTTCATAAGCATGCTTGGTATTCATTTATCGAATCTTCAATACACTTTAAAACATTTGGTGTATAGTTGCCACCACTTTTGGCGTTGAGTGTAACTGAATACACTGTCAAATACAGAAACGCAGTTAACGTGCGAAATATTACATGAAATTTACACAATAACAATTGTTTAAAATAGTTAAAGCAAATATATTACTAAAATTGTGCTTATTTTTAAACGAAATGGATTTTCAATGAAGCATAAATTAATCCTAATGCGCTTGAAAGTGTGTGCTATAACTAAACAAACAAACAAACAAAATAAGAATAAATAAATAAATAAACTTAGAATACCAGAAAAAGTAATTACAAAATGTGACTCCATCTACTGAAAAAAAACTTAGTTTACTCCTACACCAAAAACAGTGGAAATTATACACCAAAATTTATTACAGTTTACATGATAAGTAAATAGTATTTCTATCCTCAATCAATATTTTTGAGATTTTTAGCACTTAAAATTATGCCAGTTTTCCCAAGCACTATTGAAATGGTTTTCTCTATGAAGTAGCTGGTAATTATTTACAAGGGTATTGAGAAAATAAGCATACTCATAGTCTACTGACTTATCACATTTGAAAGCTTATTTGCAGTGAAGTGTGCATTTTCATCTCTACCGTAGTTTTAAATATCGATTTTGTGGACAAAGATGCCTTAAGCTTTTATCTAATTGTAACGTATAAAAAGTTTTTCTGTTTGGCTTTTGAGCAGGATTCAGAGCAAAGAATTTCAATGGGAGTACAAATGTAATTTGAAATAAATATATTAATGACTGTTAATTAGTAATTTAGCATTATTTTAAAATCGAAATTGACAGAATGCTAGGTATTTTAGAAGCCCCCTATAGTTAGGATTAGAAAGTATGAAATTAAAGGTATACAGAAGGTAGTGGGATATATTTTTTAAGGAGCATTCATACTGAAGTTAAAAACCACAATTTATTATTCCATTAACTTAGGTTGGCCCACAAGGTAATAAGCTATGAAACTTGATAATGCAAAATTTATTATTAATAAAATGTTGAATTTTAGAAAGACGTTTTAATGCTCTGATTTTATAGAAATTATTAACATTAATTTAATTGTATCAATTATTTAATTGAATATTGGGGAGGGTTGTTTGCTAACAATATAATTTTTAAACTATTAAAAAAGTAACAATGCAATTTATTTGTTTGCTATTTATTTTCCTGAATTTTATCTGCATAAGGCAAAAATATTAATCTAGATAACTAACATTTTCTTATGGAAATACATTATTTTATTCATTTTAATACACAATTAACTCAATTATATAGTAAAGAATTTAGTTTCATTTCTTTGATAATCGTTGTTTTTAATCAAATTTTAAAAAACGTGTCTATTTTTTTGGATAAGCAAATATTACTGTAATTTCCCTTTTGAATTTTATTTATTTGATCAAAAATAGTATTTAAATAAATATTTTTCTAAAGATTAGAATTTTATGTAATTAGTTTATTTCTATAAAAATTAAAATGCTTTCGTTTATCGTATATGTCAACAAATACAGATATTTTCTTTATTTCTAATATTTAAGTCGAAACAATTAAAATTAATATTATCGTCATGATTACGATGAAAGATGAATTTCTCGGTGTAAATATTTTTTAACAAAAATGTAATTTTTTGAAAATTTAAGACAATTAAATCAGAAATAAATGTAAAAATGAATTTGATATTTATTGTATAATATTTTTTTCATGATAGTAAAAATAAGTTAGCCAGAATGAAAAAAAATTAGATTCTAGTGATATTCTGTTTATTTAAATAAAAAATATCTCCCATTATGAAGATAATTATTTAAACAAAGCAGATTAATAAGAATTTTCCAGCAATTGAATTCGCAATTAATGATATTCTTATAATAATAGTAATAACTAAAAAAACATACTTTTGTTTAGAAAGTGGAATATTATTAAATAAATTTTTGAAATAAAAGGTCGCAATATACTTAATTGTTTTCTGTTTAGTAAAATAGATTGATTATGAGCTCATAAAAAAACATGAAATCCTTCCTTAATAATATAGTTAACAATCATATTTTATAGCCAGGTTTAGTTAAGTAAATATTAGATCCACAGGTTTAGTTAGTGAAAGTTCCAAATTTAACAGCTATTTCATGATATTTTGATTGCTTTCTCCTTAATTGATTTTAAGTTTTCATCTCTTATGGAAAATTACTTTTTAATGATAATATTGTTAAATTGCTAAGATAAAAATTTTATTATTTATTTAAAAGATCAACAAAGATTTTTTTACAGAAGATATAATTGTTGTTAGCCTTGTCTATAAGATAGATTAAAAAATTCTTCTTTCTTTTATAAAGTTCTTTTTTCGTGTTTAATATCACGATCAATTTCAGAAAAAGTAGTTGAATTGTTACTGATATTTATCATAATTTTAGTAAGTAAAGTTTTTAAAGCAATGACTAACTGTGCATTTCCATTTTATAAAAGACCTAAAAGATAAGAGAATCTATTGAAAAGTTTTCGACAATAACTATTGAGATTCTATAGAAATATTTTTTATAATTTTATTAATACATTAAATTTTGAGAAGTGTAAAATTAAATTTCTTCGTTCAAAATTTTCTATAATATTTTAATAACAATACTTTTATGTTATTTCTCTACTTCACAGTGACATTCATAATCAGATATTTTCCTTTTTTCAAATTTTTGTTTACATCATTCAAATTGAAAATAGTTCTACCAATAGTTTTATAATATTGGCAAATTATATTATATTACAAACTTTTTATTAAACATAATATGAAATTTAAACTTATAAGAAACAGGGTTTAGATTACCAATAAAATAATATAAGTAATCTAAATTTTTCCCTTTTATGTGGTGAAATTTTACTAAATTTAGCTTTCACAAGATTAAAATAAAATTTTTAAAACTGATTTAGAAAAAGATAGAAAGGAATAGAAAAGATTTAAGCTAATTTAGAAAAAGATAAGTCATTAAATCTCGAAGCCTAAAAATACCATTATCTTAAAAGAAGATAAACAAAATCTTCTTTTAGTTTAATTTTGTGATGTTTCTAAAAAGCCTTTCCCTTATTCGAAATAGAATTTGCATTTAAATTATCACTTTTAAGAAAGTTTTTATAACACTCTGAACCTCGTTTACCTCCATTTGTATATTTTCTTTAACACGAGAAAGTGAGAAAATAGAGGTTTAATAAGTAGGCAGATTAACTTATTAGTAATAGGTTAATTTGTGTACGACGGAAAGTAAGTTTCATTTATCACAAATGGCAAATTTGCTTGGTGTAAAAACATTCAATAGCTTTATTTTTGTAGTCTTAAATCCATATCATTGACAATATATAAAATCTATTAATAAATCTTTAACTTCATCAAAATAATGTATTCTAAAATGATTGAATCTTAGATTATTTATCGATTGATTACTATTAATAACGAAATGATATTGGTAAATGGTGTCTGTTTTAAATTACTTTTGTTTTAATGAGCAGACCACCTTGTATGGTTCATAAATGTGCTAGTTAATATAAGTGTAGACGCTATTTGGAGTTACGAAATCAGACACAAAAACGTACTTTCTCCCGAATAAACATACCTTTTTTTTCGACGGATTCAGATTTCTGACACTCAAAAAATGGAGGGCTAACACAATCTAAAAAACGTGGTCCCAATAGTTTGGTCAAAAGAGTGGCGCAAAATTTGGACTCCCTAATGTTAATTTTAATTCTGCGTATTTCATTATATTTCGAAAAAAGTCTAAATGAATCGAAAAATTTTTGTGCACAATTTTAAAGTCCGTTTTTTTCAAGGTAATTCCATGCAAGAGATATATTTTAGTAAGCAAGTCGCAATTATAAAGCCTTTGGATAAATGACTTTATAATTGCGTACAAAGCTTTTCAATTCGCTTAGAAAGTTCTTGAGCTATAGCGAAACACGCAAAAAGTTAAGTTAGCGAATTTAGTCTAAACTTTTCTAAGTTTAGCACTCTCCTAACCAAACTAGTGGGACCATATTTCCCAGATTGCGGCTACCTTCTATATTTTAGGGGTCTGAAATCCGAATACTTTTCTAATATATTCTGGCACATTCATAATGTTATTTAGATCAAAATATCTAAAAAGAAATTATGAAAATATTATTTTAGTTAAAATGCATGATTTGCTTCAAATTTTCCGCTACAATACACTATAAAGTTTTGAGTTTAAAGCTCGAATTTGAAACTCGATTTAATTTAAAAGAAGTTACAGTAGAAAATAATTCGAAAGGCATGAAATAATAAATATATATATTTTAAAGTCTTTGCATTAGAAAGTTACAAATGCAAAGAAATTACAGACTTTAAGAAACTATTAAAGTACTTATAATTTATGATTTAAAGGTTATTTATCATCCAGCGATTTAATACATGATAGAACTTTGTGTTAAAAACTCGCTTGACACGTAAGCTCAGCGGGGATGAAGTTGCAAGGATAAAGGCGAAAGTTGCACCTGACAACTTTGTGTTACTAACATTAGAAAATTAACTTAATCTTTTAAAGTACATCAAATTTTTGAAGCATAAAGAAGGTCTATTGTCCGCTTTTCAACTGGAACATGTTATTCTTTTTTGAAGCTCGAATGTTAACTTTTTTTCTTCTTCGCTTTTCATAAAAGGTCTTAGCTATTTTCTGAGACATATTTTTTTTGTTCTCATAATTAAGTTCATTTAAGGTGCACTTGAGAATGACTATAACCGAAAATGATTAATGAGTATTATTACAAAACCATTATTTAGCGTAAGTGTATTTAGTTGAGATTTTGTGTCTTAAATCTGCATTGTAAGAAGTTTCTGAATTTTGATTAAAAAATTTTTATTCTAAGGGTAAGTTATAAAATGATAGATTTATTTTAATTTATTATTGAAGTTTTAATATATACTGATGTTTATTAAATATTTGAAATTATTCAATATTTGTTTTCAAGGAATATTTAAATAGGAAAACTCAATTTTATTTACTTTTTGTTACATTTTAATTATTCATTTGTTACGAGTGTTTCGCAAATTCAATTCAAATTTTTTAATACAAAACCTTAAATTTCCAAGTTAAATGTACAAGCAACACTGGCACTTGTAATCTTAAAAAAAAAAATTTTTAAATTTTTTTTTGATTTTCTCTAAATTTTCTAGGCAGATTTTATTTAAATTTCGTATAAAGGCAGATTGGTTGGAATGAAAATGGCATTAAATGTTTATACAATATTAACGCTTGATGATGCTCTACACTCATCGGGGCCGGACCGTATGAAACAATTATTTCAGAATCGAGCAGAAAATTTTTTAATACCGGATATGATTTCGCTTTATAGACATATTGACTCTACTTCGTGACTTCATATTGGAAAGAAAAAGTTTAGGAGCTTCGGTAGCTTAAGCTTCAAATGTACAGCAGGCAAAACAAAAAAAAGGAACAACTCGAATAACTTTTGATTTATTGATTAGATTTTTATGTACTAAGACTCAAAATCTTAATTGTTAATCTTGAAAGCGTCTCTTTAAATATGTTAATTAACTAATGCCGACGATATTTTAAGTTATGAAGCCACACAATAAAACTAAAAAATGTACACTTTCGCTAAAAAAATGAGCTCCTTTTCTTACGGATTTGGATTTTTGACCCTCAAGGCAAGGAGCCGTCATCTGAAAAAAATATGCTCATAATAGTTTAGGAAGCGAACAGGACTTTGGATTAAGAATTTTGGACACCTTAATGTTAATTTCAATTTTTACGTATTTCGCGTTAGAAAGCGTTTAAATTATTGACAAAATTATTTTTCGTTCGAATTATTCGTGAAAAAATTATTTTCGATCCTATTACAAAAAAAAATGATTATTATATATTATTTTTGTTAAATTATTTAATGATAGTTAAAAATATTTATATTGTAAAATAGACATATTTTTATATCATTTTTAAAGAAAGTAATTTTAAATGACAAAATACAAATTTTAATGAATAGTCGAATGTTATCTGAATAATAAAATTTCGAGATAGTTATTTGTTGAAAATTCAATTAATTGATACCTATTCAACCGTTTTTGTTCAGAGATATTATTGATAACGTAAAAGAAGTTATTTTTCTTGCAAGCGCGTCCTATTACTAATGCAATGTCATTCTCTATTCACTAACTTTAAATTTTTTTCGTAAAGTGAGTATTAGATATAAAACATTAGATATAAGAGAGTGAAGAGCTTAGACTTATTCTACTGAAAGCATCCGGACGATGATTAGTTGACAATGATAAAGTTAAAAGATTAAGTCAGGTAAGCACCATCAATATTTGAATGAACATGAAACAAGAAAAAATGTTTCAAATAAAGGAGGAGAAACTAGCCTTATATTGCTATATAATAGAAAGACAAATCTCGTCAAAAGTGGCTACATTTACATAAATACAATACAAATTTGGGCATTTGTGGTGCAATGTAAAAAATTAGGTTATTAGATGTATATNTTAAGTTCATTTAAGGTGCACTTGAGAATGACTATAACCGAAAATGATTAATGAGTATTATTACAAAACCATTATTTAGTGTAAGTGTATTTAGTTGAGATTTTATGTCTCAAATCTGCATTGTAAGAAGTTTCTGAATTTTGATTAAAAAATTTTATTCTAAGGGTAAGTTATAAAATGGTAGATTTATTTTAATTTATTATTGTTTTATTTTAATTTATCATTTAACAAACCCGTTTTCGTGAAAACCCCGCAATATTGGTTGTGAGTTAATAAATGAAGAAAAAAAATTGTGAAGATATTAGGCACACATATCTGAAGATTTGTTATATCTATTATGTTATATCTATTATAAAAGCATTATCTAATATAATGAATATTGAAGTTAAGTAATGAAAATAAGGGAATAATGGAGGAAAAGAGTATATATAGTTACATGTTAAATATTAATCTAATCCTATTCTATCCATATTTAAAACTTAAACTATTCCAATTTTAGTATAAAAATAAATCTTTAGTTTAAGCTCACACCTGCTACCAAATCTAATACTTGAGAAATAGATTTTAAATTGACATCATTTGTTTGAGATTAACCTTTTAAATCGGCTTTCATTACAAACTTTTTGTTCAGACCTATCGCGAAAATCTATCATCTCCCGTCTCTGAGAAAATGCTTTGATCTCTGAGAGATCAAATAAGCACCTTCAAATTAATTTGCACCCTTTTATTAAACTAGAGAGTAAAGGTTTAAAATAATTGTCAACGTCAGAGGAAGTTTCAATATAGAGGGAAGTTTCTGGGAACTTACATTATTCACTAATACTGATTTATTTTAGAGTTTCAAAAGGGCGATAATTGCAATGAGCAATATTTATTCTATAATAATATGTAATAATATTATATGATGCATTTAATTTAAATAATTAAAATGTGCAAACATTTGCGGAAAATGCCCTGAAATAAAAACTTAATAGTATGACTTAAGGGTAAATAATAAATTCAGGGCTAAAAAAAAATCAGCGTATTTCTAATTCACATAAAACAAAAGTCTATAATTTTTTGAACTGCTTATCTACAATCTCTATTTAAATACGATATATCTTTTGGTACCATTTCTTTCATAATAGAAAAATCTCCAATCAAGGAAAACTGTATCTCTGTTTAAAGAAAAATGTGCAGATTTTCTGTTACTTTTTTATTGCTGACTTTATGCTAGAGGAAATAAGTTTGGTTAAATTGGGTTTTGAAGTTATTCGGTTATAAGATTTCTTCAACTACGATGAAGACATTTTAATAACTGATTTAAAAGGTGACGAAGACAGTATAAAGTGAAACTGTTGAAGCAGAAAGTGGCTTGGAAAGTTAAAAAAAGATTAGTCACCACTGCCTCTTTTTATGTAGATATAAATTCTGATATTGTTGTTTTAAGAAGATGTTATCTCATCCAAAATGAATGAATGCTCTTTTAATGCTTTCAAAAATTTGAAAAAATGATACCCCAATTGGAATTAAAAAAAAATTGATTTTTTTTATTAAATGAAATTTCATTTTTGTACAACGTTATTATATTTTTTTGTGCTTTGTAAAATTAAAAAACCCCCCAATTTTTATGGAATAATCAGCAGTTGTTATTTATTGATTGATATTTTATCTCATAATATTCCATTCTGTACTATTTTGCTTCAGTATTTGTTATTCTATATAATCCTTTCATAAAAGAAGGAATTTTGAAACCCCCTAATTCAAATTCAATAAGAGTTCCAAGTCTGCATAAGTACGAAGGGAAAAGTTTCACAAATCATATTTTTTTAAAAAACATTTTAATTAAGGAGGCAATCAATTTAGGGCAAATTTTACAGTAATTTCAAAGTCGTTAAACACAGAGCCAATAAATTAACAGCCATTCAGAAGTTCTTTGACTAAATATACTAAAAAAGGCATTTTATCGGCAATAGACATTTAGTGAAAATGTACTTATTTTTTAAGCCAAAAATATTTAAAGCTCAGGTTTTCATTTAACATTTTTAACAACTTATTTTTAGCAAAACCTTAAAATCTACTTAAAATTTTATCTTTTATTACTGATTAATTAAATTTCAGAAAATTCTTTAATTGTTATATTTAAGCAAATATTAGAAAAATGAAAGTGCTCAAAATTAATTGACATTCTGTAATCGAAATATTCTAGATTTTTCAAAAAGCTATTGATCCTGTTTTGCACACATTTCAAAGTACGCTTAAAACAATTTTGAGTAGTAAGGAAATGGTTTACAATTTATGACTCATTCTGGAAGATTGCGTGAAGTTAAAACCAGATGTAACCACAAAAAATATGACAAAAAAATGAGAACTAAGACTAATTATTCGTATAACTACGATATTTTCCAAGAAAAATCTCTCTTTTCATCCATAGTACGTTTGTAAATAATTTTTTTTGCAAGCAAAATTAAAAAGTATTAACTGTATTAATTGTAGCAAAGTGATAAAATAGCAGCACAGAAAATCTCTGATGTTGATGAAAATCTCTGATTTTCACCCTTTAAACAACTCCATTCCCAATATTCTCACATTAATTTCTTCTTTCAAATGATGTGCCTGATCGAGTTAATACATTTTCTGTGATCTTTATATCGATATATTTTTTCGAAGTTTTGAGTAACAAAATTCACAGACAAGAAATGTTTCGTTTTAATTTACATAATGAACCAGGAAATATTTCTCCCTTAAGCCTAGTTTTAATTCCGTAAGAGCGTCTTCAATAGTACTTGATAAATACTTATTGAAGCAAATTCATCGTAGACGTCTTCAAAATTTCTCATTTACAAGAATCCTCTGAGCAATCAAACTTTATTCTACTGAATTTAAAATTAAATTAAAACTACTTTTTGAATAGTAGTATCGACTTTGTATTTTATCTTTATTTTGTAATGCAAGAGAGAAACTTTTAGGTAAAATATAAAAAATATAAATAGGTTTAAATTATTTCAAATTTTATTTAAGAAACTATTTCAACTGGACAAGTTATTGTTATCTCTGATTTCTCAAGAACAATTAAGAGCATTAAGAGAATTAAGAATATTAAAAAGTTTCAATGAAACTTAACAAATTCTTATTAGGGCAAATCCGTAATAGATACGTTAAAGTGCCTTATCCATGAAAATTCTGTAGTCTTGCAAACTCAACTTGCATTACAATCGAAATCAATTTTTGTTTAGCAATATTTAGTTTGTATTTATTTACTGTTAAGCATAAGCTATGTACTTTTGAGTAAAATATATAAAATCTTTAAATTAATAAATTACTTAAAATTTTATTAAGGAAAAATTTTAATTGGAAAAAATAACATGTGTTTTCTTACATAGTTCTAGCTAGTTTTACGCAAAATGTATAAATTGTTCCAAATGTTATTAAATAACGTTATTATATTTAAATGGGACAGATTTAAAAAATACTAATTTAATTCTGTTAATCAGTTATAGTACCAGAATAGCTTCATTATTAAAGATCTATCATCAAGTATGAATAAAACGTCTTTCCGATTATTAATGAACGTTTCTAGGTTCTGTGAAACTAATAATACCTCCCATTCCCACATTGCAAAAAATTCCGGATTAAATTATAATGTAAAGAGCTAAAGTAACTTATGATATAAAAAGAGTGATGAGGCGCATTTTGTGTGGTTCATCCGTAAAATTCCTTTCACCGTAAAATCCATTTTCACCACAAAATATTATACCGTAAATTTTTACAGAAATATTTATTTAAATAGAGTAATTAAGTAATTTTATGGTGAGTATTACTGTAAAAATTACGGTATATCAAATAGTTTGCTCCGTAATTTGTTACGGTAAAAGTGAATTTTAGGATAAAAAGTAGTGGCACACTGAGTGCCGGTATATTTTACTATAGTTTGGTCTAGAATTCTCCACAGAGTAAAAAAATCCTACATTGGAAGACTATCGGTTCAAAGGTTTCTCAGAAAACTCTCCAGTTCTGCTTCAAGAAAATTTAGAAATCACTCTAATAGTCAGGCAACTCTCCGCATTGACCTTCATTTCAGCAGAGAAAGTTTAAGTCATACCTGCACTCTGACAAGTATAATTAAAGAGCTTGAGTTGGTCAACTCTACTAGACAGCATTTTGAAGTCTTTGATTGCAGTGGTGACAAGCAAATTCAGCGTGGTTATCTTAAAATGTCTTCTTTTTGCAGTATCTACTTATGTCTATGAAATTAAAAGCTGAAATTTAATTTCAATTATACGGAGAAAAAAATTCTTGCAAAATTACCGTACTGTATAATAAAGACATTTCTGCTAAAAAAAAACCATAATTTTGATAATAAAACAAATATGTGGTAACTAAACCATTTGTTTGGTAATTTTTCCATTCATATGGTAGCGTTTCACCGGAACTTCTGGTTTTCAAAATAATAGTTCCTATTACCACACATTTAATAAAAAATGCAAAACTGAAAAGTTCATCAAATAAATAGTTTTTATGCCATACTCTAAGGTATCATTATAAAATTAAGAATTTTGTACATTTATCATGAATTATAAAATCATATTTTGTTGTTAATTTTACCAAAATTATTACCAGAACACTTCAGTAAAAATTACTGAGCTTCTTGTTGTCTCTGAAAGCGGAAAATTTTGGCATATTCTGGTAGATTTGATAGATTTAAAGCATTTCTGGTTGCTTGATTCTCAGTGCAGTAATAGTTAGTCTACAATAAATGTTTTTATTACAGCCTTACCTTTTCTCAAAATATACAATATACAGTATAAGGTTCAAATTGTTTCAAATGTTAAATATAATATATGGGGACAGATTTGAAAAAAATATTAACTAAATTTTAGTATTTATTGGATTTTAACATTAAAATCATTATATTTTCACGAGATCTCTTCTCAAACATAAATAAAACACCTTTCCTATCATTAATGTCTGTACACCTTTGAAAAACAAAAGGTGCTAAAAAAACTACTCCTGCTCAATAGTACCTCTCATCTCCAAGAAAATCTTATATCGGAAGCCTATCGCTTCAAAGGTTATTCAAAGGGCCGCATAGTTCTGCTTCTAGAAAGTTCGGAAATCTCTCGAATAGTCGACATTCCACATTACGCTTCATTTCAGCGGAGAGGGCATTCGGCTTCATACCTCTCCAAGTTATCCCTGGACTCTGCCAAGTTTAATTAGAGAGCTCCTATTTGTCAACGCCACTAGCCAGCGTCTCACTGTGTGTGTGTGTGATTGCATTGGTGACGAGCTATGCACGTCTTCCTATTATGGTAGAGAGCTTTTTTTTCCTTCTTCTCTTTTCTTCATATTCTCAAAGCGCTGTCAATAACAGGACAGCTCGAGGCGGAGACTTCATTCAAGTCTCACACATTCTTCGAAAGGTTCTGCGAAGAAATGCTGATCGTAGATAAAAATTATATTAATAAAAGCATGGAAAACTCAATGTCTGAATTGGATAAGGGTTCCATAAAATATAGGTAATGATGGTTCCGGAAATAAAAATGCGTGCCGGGATAAAAAGAAATATTACAGAATTTCACAAAACTTCGTGATTTGGCAAAATTTATTAAAATAGATTAAATGGAGGAATTTATATTTTAAAGTTTCTGAGCACAATTTCATTGAGGAATAAAAAGGAATGGTAGATGGATATTTTCTTATTTGAATTAGTTTTTCAACAATGCGTTCACGTTCACGTGCATGCGTTTTCATTATTCATTATTTTACATTACTAAGATTTTGCATATTTTTTACTAAGTATGCAAAAATACTATATTTTCTGAAATTATATTTTTTACTAAGTATGCAAAAATACTAATATTTTCTGAAATTATGATGATCAAAGGAAAAACGAAACTAAAATTTGGCAAAATGTATTAAAATAGATTGAATGGATAGATTTATATGTTAAAGTTTATGAGCGATATTTCTTTGGGGAATAAAGAGGGATGTTAGACGGATGTTGTGATATTGTATACCACATATGAATATTTGCTTATAAAGTAAAAATGCTTAATTACATATAACCTTGGCAATTTAATATACATATGTCAAATATTTGACAATTAATACCATTACGTTACTTTAATATCGTGTATTTTTGTTGGTTGTCTTTTAATTCTTACCTATTTGATGTGATTTAGTTTGTGTATCAACGAAACTATTTGCTTTATATATTACTTCCACAATATTGGGTTAAAATATTTTAAATAATTGTTTATTATTTAAATAATTGTTTATTATTTAAACAATTGTATATTAGAATATTAATTTTATTTTGAATGGTTATTATCTAGGTTGAGTAATTCTTAGTTTAATTCTTATTAAGAAAATGCAACAATATTCCAAATTTATTTCACAACTTTTCCCTGACATTTCCTTGTTTGTAAGTGGTTTCTTTTGATGTTGCTTTTGCATTGTTGCCATCTTAAACCAACTGTCCTTTTCTCGTGAGAATAACTGCGTGTTCTTTTAGGTATGACAATTTTCAGAGCACATATTTAAGACTAACTATAATTTAGCTGTCAACAGTTCACCCAAGAATAACACCTGCTGTCCATCTCTGAACTTTAGGTATCTTTAACCCTTCGTCGGCAAAAACCGAGGTTTCTAGAACATTCTTTTTCGTCCTGCTTCACTGGTTTGGTTGAACCAATTTTTTCATCAATTTTACCCTTTTCCTGCCAAATTTGGCTTATTTAAATTAAATCTTAAGCACTCATTGAATGCACAGTTGTTTTCCCGAGCCAACTATTTTTGGTTTTGATGCCAATGAAGCTAACATAAAAAAGGAGGCTACATGATGTCACCCCATTTACAAAATTTTTTTCTTCTCTATAATTTCATTTTCCTCTCTGGGTTTTTCCCAATCGGCGACTGATGTTGCTTTAACTTTCTTGTTGTGTATATGCCGCTGTGTGATTTTGTGAGCAGTAAAGCTTAACACATAAATGTTTTCCTTATTGTAAAATGTTATCTCCAGTCATTATTTTTTAAAAAGTCCTTCATTTTTCTGTAACATGGGTGAGTAATGATTTTTTTAAAATTTAAGTATTTGTAATTTCTTTCAAACTGATGTGTTCTGCCTGATCCAGCGACAATTGCTTTGTTTCTTCACTAGACTTTAAGTTTAATTGTTCTAAATTATAAGACTTTTTGCCAACGTTTTTTCCCTTTTTATCTTTTCGGCCATTTGATGTGTAACCTTCTTTCAATAATTTTTAATACTCTCACCACAGATATTTTCTTATTTTATATTAATTTTTTTACAATGGTTTCGTGTTCTTGAAGAAAGAAACCTTCAATATTCTTTGTTTTTCATTATTTTTTATAAATATGCATTACTAATTTTTACTAAATATGCAAACATACTAATATTTTAGCAAATTATAATAAAAGGAAAAGAGAAACTAAAATTTGACAAAATGTGCAAAATAGATGAAATGAATAAATTTATGTTTTAAAATTTCTGAGCGACATTTCGTTCAGGAATAAAAAGGAATGGTAGATGGATATTTTCTTATTTTGAATTGGTTTTTTAAACAATGCGTTCGTGTTCATGAGAAAAGAAACAACTTCTTATTTAATTAATCAAAGAAATATTCATTATTTATTATAAATATACTGTACTTGGAAATTTGAATATTCTTAATATATATGCAAACGCAATAATATTTTATTAAATTACAACTTTATTTTTACAAATCATAATTTTGCTTTACAAAGTGGATTTTTAAATGCTTTTCGTGGTTTGCGGTATTTAAATAAATGAAAGTTTTTAAAATGAAACAACCAATTTTTTTAATTTTTATGTAATATTACGCATATATGATGTTCGTGAAGCTGGAAGTAAACTTTTAAAATTAATCAAAGATAGAATTTGTTTTAATGAATTATTATTATTTGCACTAATTTCATAGCACTTTAAACATTAAAGAAAAAAGAACTTCACTTTCATTTGTCATATTTCAGTAGAAAATGTAAAGAAATAACTATATATTATAATTTTTTTCGCCTCAGGCATGAAATTTATAGTTGTTAAAGGATGAAGTGCAGTAAAAATTTTAAAGGCGAAATGTATCAGAACAAATTCCTATGTGTATTGAAACAAAAATTCATTTTATTTTTGTTGAAATGTTAATTCGCAATTACTAGCATCAATTCTGCGTGCATTTGTAACAATTACAGCTAAAAGTTTGCTATGTATAAAATGCGTATGTTATTAAAATTTTTAAATTTACCAATTTTGGAAGTTATTTTAAAATAAATATTTATCATTTAGTTAAAATCTTTTGAAATATTCCCTATTATTAGTCTGGACTCTATACAATAATGAAAGCTTTAAATTAAAATATATTATATTTTCAATGTGTCTCAGTTACGATACATTTAAAATTATTAACATGCAATTTCAACTTTCATCCTGTTGTTGAAATTTTGCTCATAAAATAAAAATCACTACTGCCACAAAATCAAGTCATTAAGGTGAGAAAATACATGGTGAGAATAATGTTTAAATAATAGTATTTTCATATTTTCTAGTAATTATTTCCGTTCAAATGTACTATTCGCTTTCCGATTTTACAGAATAAAGTGTTTAAAGAACGTCTGCCATAAATATCCCTTTACCGCGAAGGCGAGAAAAGAATAAAATAAATATTGAATGAGAATTAATGATGGGCTCCAAACCACATTTGGCATGTTTTGACAAAATAAATATAAATATTTTCGACATATGATAGAGAAACAGGACAATGTAGTTTGCTGGCTTTCTGCAAAACGTCTTTTGACGTTTAAATATTCAGTTGTCCATTTATTTCTCCTAGCTGGAAACACAAGCAATTCCATTTCTAACATAAAATGTCATCTTCTAAGTTTATCTTAGAAAATAATTTAGCATCATAGTTTGACTAGAAAATGTATTAAGTCTGTCTCACTTTAATTTTATAAGTTAGTGCGATAAATATTATATATCTCCTTGTTAACTTATTTCTCAAGTAAGTTTCTCCGTATTCTATTAATGCAATAATGAAACAAGGCGCAAATGTTTTATCTTTATTTGCATTGTTTTTCCCAATTTTAGTATATTTCTCATACTTTTGTAATAATTTCATGACAACCAATCATCTCTCAGAAATTTCAAACTATTGCTTTTAGTATATTAATTTCCTTTCGCTGCGTTAGATATAACGAACAGAGTGAATCAAGAAAAATAGCGAACAGACAAAAACAACTTTTGCATTCTTTGCTGCTAGGGGTACATAACTTTTGATTGGTCAAGAACAAAATTCATCAGATCAAAAACCTCAGTCAAACTTCCAGTATGAGTAAAGATGAATTTTTATCAAGTAAAACTATATTAAAGATGATAATGAAAAAACACGTTTAAAACAGAAATATATAACGTTCATTTTTAACCTTAATATGTTCAATTAAAAAAAAATTTATGTTTAGAGTAAAACGAAGATTCTAGTGGGATTCTTTTGAATATTTTCTAAGGGACAATGCAAGAATTGAAAAAAAATCGCGGTGAAGAATTTATTAAAGTATCCAAGAATCAGTTTTTGAGAATTGTATATTTGAACAAGTACCATTGAAAGAGTTAAGTAAATGCAGGAATAATTTAAAATTACAATAGTTATAAAATTGAGGATTTTATATGTTCAATAATTTTTGTTTATGTTCATTCCATTCTAAAATTGTTCTTTATAACCCCAAAATATTAAACTTATCTACTTATATTTTTCTGAACTTTAATACAAATTTTTTGAAGCATATTATATTTATTAAAATTCTTAAAAACATAAGATGAATAGCAATTAATGGCATATATATATATATATATATATCATATATGAGAAATATATATATATATTTCTTATATATGATATACATATATATATGAGAAAATTCCTGCTTTATATCAATACCAAAACAAGAAATACTGATTTGATAAAATATTTCTCTACAATGAATGGAGAAATGGAGAGAAATGATTTTTGAAACCATGAAAGATACTAGCCTCTTCCCTTGACATGAGTGTTTCATCATAAAGTATTTTTTCTAACATAAAATAAAAAAGATAATGCCTTCTGTGAAAAATAAAGTACTCATAAAACAATACAATCTGATGAAATATATAGGAGAAAATTGCCGTTGATTTTTCTCTGATGGAATCCCATTTTGTAATTTAAGTACATTTTTGCTTTACAAGCAAAAAAAATATGAACCATAAAATCATATAAACTTTTAAAAACACTTCACTTTTAAAGAAAGTGGTAGATGGACGGTGTAAAAATAATAAACTTAGAACAAGAACAATGATTGCTGTAAATTTTTATAGCTTAATTGATTATTTTTCTTCCAGGTGAATTTCTTTTATCTACGGTGTACCAAAAGAGAAGAGTTTTAGAGAGAGTGCATTTTATTACTTTAAGAATGTAATTCGTGTTTGGAGTATTTGTTGTACATCATCGTTTTATATTTGATACTTATTTTGTTTTGAAAATGAAATTTCATGTTTTATCTTATACTCGTTCGTCATATGGGGGAAAAGAATCTATAATTAAATTCAGTACTTAGCAATACAACAAAATTATGCGCAATATTAAAAGAAAAATACTGACTCAATTAATAAAGCTAAAATAATTTCAATGTCTTTTTTATTCACTGTTATTCGTTACCCTTTCCAGTGACTTTACGTTATTAAATCTAGCAAAACCCGTTTTTAGTAACTCATCCCATCAAAATAAAGATTATTTTTAATTAGAATCATCCTGGATAATGTTAATCGAGGCCAATTCATGCTTTTTTTTAAAAAAATTTCCTTAATCAAGCAATATTACACTTTATTTTTAATTTATAAGTGATGTAATGACCCTATTTCCACAGTATCTATAATAAAAATGCAGAGTATTTTTGCAGTTTTAACGGGTACTTAGTTTACTCATATAATTTGTACCTTAGTATATTTGGTATCTATTAAAGCTGCACCAATTACCTTAATGTGAGTAGTGCAAAAAATAATTAAACATCATTGGCATCAATAATGGTAAGTGTTTTTTTTTCATTTCTCCTAAATGAATTATTACTATTTTTTTTAAATTTCTATAACCACTTATTATCAAAATTATTAAAGCAACTATGGTTCCAAAAATGGTGTGACGATTTCTTACGCTAAATTAGTCCCATTTCTTCATTTCTTTTAGTTTTTAGTACATTGCTTATCTTTTTTAATTTCAGGTATTTCATATTCCTAAAATAAATCAAACAACTTTGGCGCTAATAATTATAAGGTAGTTTTTTATGCTTTTCCTGAAGGAATTAGAACCATTTTTTCATTAAATTTGACCTTTTTAGTACATTGCTTTTAATTTCAACAATTTTCTATTATCAAAAGTAATCAAGAATCATTAGCGTCAATAATTATATAGCAATTTTTTACGTTTATCCTAAACGAACTAGTATTACTTCTCATTTTATGCTGCTTTTCAGTACATATTTATTTATCAGTTTTAGTACGTTAAATTTCACAAATATTTTCAACAATTGGAACTGAAATCACAAAGCTATCTTTCTTTATTTTTACATGGCAATATTTTACTTTATCAATGTTTCTAAGGATTTTATATACTATATATTTTGAGTATAACATCACCTTTTAAATAAATAATCACAAGAAATTGAATCAGTAATATATTATCAAACTAAAAACTTCCTTCACTTCAAACATATTCTTTCATTTATACGTTTTTTGAAGCGAATATAGTTTATAATCAGGTAATTACCCTATCTCAGTGTTTTCCAAACTTATGACTTTTGTGTACCCTTTCTAAATTATTCGTAGCGCTGTGTACCACTAATAAGAAAATGAATGCATTTTTTACTAAAAAAAATTTCACAAAAGTTAAAAATCACAACTGGCCATTGACACCACTGATTATTAACTGCTAACTCTGCAGAAAATAACCAATCGAAAAATACGTAATCGTAAATTTTCATAGCCAGCTTCGTTTTAGAATAAACATTTTTGAAATTTTCATTTATTGTGAGATATTTCGCATGAGAACTCGTACCCCCGCTAAACTATTCCCGTACCCCTGGGGGTACGGTTACCACACTTTGGGAAACACTGCCCTATCTGATTAAAAACATCATTCGTTATTTTAATTCCTATTTTAATTTTATTTATATTCATGTTATTTTTGTACTTTATAACTGTTGTCAAACAGCTGAACCAATTTTGAGTTTCTGTTGTCTTATAATTTTGTACCCAATCTAGAAGACAAAGGAACTTCTGGATCTAGTCTTGGAAGAAATTTGCTTCCATTAAGTACTTTCAGGTAGAACTAATCATCTTTGCTTTACATGGTGGGGAAAACCATGAAAACCTTCTATTGTTATCCAAGGGGACTCTGACTCATGATACGTCAACCACTGAGAATATTTTACATCAGTACTGTGGTCGGGAGCAGAATACGACCAGCCATTGCTGGGATTCGAACCACGGTTATTGTATGTCCAAACAATGGTATGTTCATTTCCATTGCAAAATTCTGACACCTGAAACATTTATGGTTAAAAAAGTTTGCTACGTTAACGATTATCGATATGAAATGTTCATGAAAAACAGTGCCGTTTATATTACAAAGCAGAGTAATTATAATTGATTCTAGCTTGAATGGAAAAAAAACGATAAATCTTCAATAAAGAAACTTATATTACAGATGCACAGACAAACTTCCGAATGAGCTTCCGTCCGGAAGAAAACAATAAAAAACAAAGGAAAAAAAATCAGAAAAGAAACTTTTTTGTCATCCTGTATTTAGTAGCAAATCACTACTTTCTCTATCAACGTGAGAGAAAGTCCACATGTCCAACAGCATCCGTAAGAAAAGTCTACTTCCACATTCTAACATCGATTTCATGGACTTTTTTTCTATCTTTCTCGCCTTTTGTTCTTGTCTTATTTGTTCCGAATCATTTAAATTGCTTTTTTCATTGTTCTTGTCTCTCAGACGAGGAAATGATGAGAATTTGCGAACGCTCCGGGCAATGATCGTTGTCCGGAAATGGCGGGTGACAGCGAAGATACGAATTATTGTGATTTTAATTCTGCTATGTGCAGACAAGTGTGAAATCGACATGTAATGGTTATTTCCTTTTTACTCCAAATGAATAAAAAAAAAATGTGAAATTGATTCGAAAGTAGTATTTATTGCAGTTAGTATCATCTAAGGAATTTGTATTTTTATTGCGTTGCATATTTTTGATTCTTGTATGAAAGTAAATCAACGTTAAATAATAAATCTGAAAGTTCATAATAAAAATTAATTCCACTTAAGTTAAAAACATAACACAATCCGCATAATTTCAAAAGCTAAATATACAGCAACATGCATACGAAAAAAATGAACTGTAAGGAAATAAATTTTTTTTTCTTAAATGATTTTTAGGCGAATTAGGAAAGTAATTTTTCCTCTTTCGTTATTAATATGCAAGCGTACTTCGATGCAAAAACGTAATTACAGATGCAAACATGCTTATTCGGTAATTTAAATACGAAATATACGAGAGAAATGTTTGCCTAGCCTGAACAAATATTTACCTACAAAAGAAAATAGTTTTTTCCCTTTCGTTATTGATACACTTTTGCACTTAGATGTAAGTTACAGAGGAAATTCATTACTCTTCCCTATACTGTAATTTAAACATTAAATATACGAGAAGAATATGTACCAAGAATAACATATAAAGACAAGAATAATAAAAAAAAACTGCTTTAAATCATTTATGAATTCGCATAGTTTTTGACAGTTCGCCTTTAAATATACAGGGTGGTCCCGAATTCATGGTACAAACTTTAATGGTAGGTACAGGACATTGTAACAATGATTTATTGTATAGGAATGTATAGTCGCAAGTGACGCGGTGAGGTGTAAACAGGAGAAATAAAAGGAAAGAGAAATGGAGTGATCGGTTGGTATCATTGCCGGTAGAGGACAGTAGGTGTCTAGCCGCCGTTGAAAATGATGCATCGCAGTAGGGAAAAGCGCTATTCCCAATTGTGCTGCCGTAGACGATGGGTGACTTTACGTATGCAGAAAAAGCAGACATGCATTACATTTACGGCCGTGCAAATGGCAACGGCAGAGCTGCGTTACGAATGTATCGCGCGGAGTATCCTGATCGAGGAATGCCGGATCATAGAAATTTTCAACGGTTACATCGTCAACTTTGTGACACAGGTGAGTTCGACGTCAACAGATATGACGCTGGTCGATTAAGAGCTGTACGCACTCCAAGGCTGGAAGAAAGCATCTTGAACATTGTGGCTGATAGACCCGAGTTAAGCACAAGAACTGTTCCTCGTGACGTAGGTGTGAGTCATCAGACTGCATGCAGAGTGTTAAACGAAAATCGCTTACACCCCTTCCATTTTCAGAAAGTGCAAGCATTGAATCCGGCAGATTATCCTCTCCGCGTGAACTTCTGCCTGTGGGTGATGCAGCAATGTGCGTTGCAGCCGGATTTCGTAGGTGATGTGCTATTTACAGATGAAGCGACATTTTCACGCGAGGGTGTCTTTAATGCGGACAATTCCCATGTGTAGGCAACCGATAATTCACATGCAGCGCGTCCACATGCGTTTCAACAACGTTTCTGTATTAATGTGTGGGCTGGTATTGTGAACGACTTTTTGATTGGTCCATACTTACTACTCACGCGACTCAGTGGCGGAAGCTATCTTATTTTTCTGAAAGAAGTGTTACCACAACTGCTGCATGATGTTCCGATCGCCATTCGTAACCGCATGTGCTTTCAGCACGATGGGGCGCCAGCAAACTTCAGCATTGATGTACGGAATTACCTGAATGCCACGTTTGGTGCTCGATGGATTGGGCGTGGTGGACCAATCCCTTGGCCACCCCGATCTCCCGATTTATCGAGCCTCGATTACTTTTTATGGGGACATCTAAAGCATCTTGTTTATGAGACTTCCAATTGACTCAGATGAGGATCTCGTCGCTCGCATATCTGTAGCTGCTGCAGGTGTGCGTGAAATACCAGGCATCTTTGAACGTGTACGCCAATCGCTCCACCGACGCTGTCAAGCATGTATCGCTTCTGGTGGACACAAATTTGCACACTTACTGTAAACATGACACTTGTCAACAACGCTTTCGATAAAATCTTTGTTTTTCCTTTCGGCCGTTATTTCTCCTGTTTACGCCTCACCGCGTCACTTGCGACTATACATTCCTATACAATAAATCATTGTTACAATGTCCTGTACCTACCATTGAAGTTTGATCTGAATAAATAATAGCAC
>NC_092204.1:59027221-59044506 GCF_043381705.1 Parasteatoda tepidariorum
TATATATATATAGAACTGACAAAGACTGCGACCTTTTGCTTGAAGTACCAAGACATATTTGTCACTCTGTATCACCACCAAGTGGAAGTAACTTATAACCCAAACCTCTTGAGAATATTTTTAGCAAAAATCCACGATATTATTATATATTGTTATTTTGTTATATTTCTTCAGATGAATGAAACCCTATTTGAAAATGTATTGTTGTTCCCGTTATTTGTTGTCTTCCAATAAAAATTATTATCACTTTAACAATAGCAAACTATATTTGCTTACTTAGTAACCCCAAAAATGCATTTGTTGATAAATTATGAATTTTTTAATGTTTTAATACAATTTTTCTTAGCTTTATACATAAATTAAAAAACATGCATATTTATAATGCACTTACAATTCCATTTTATGTTCTGTAACATAATATATAGTTATAAGCTTACTCTTTTTCTGTATAAATTCAAATAATTTGATTTTAATACAATGAAAATTTTGCAATGCCCGAAAGAAGTAAATGAATATTATACCACCTATCCTGTCAATAATAGATCGTATCAAAAAGTTGTTAAGAAATTAATACTCGCCTCATGATATTAAATTTACTGAGGATTACCACAAAAAATATTTCTCATTTTTAAGTTATAACCGTACTCTACTCTTATGCAGTGATGAATAAGAACTTTTAAGATGCTTTTATTTATTTCCAAATAAATTTTGACTATTTGCAACATTTATAAAATTTCTTCTTTTATTGTCAACAAGCTCATTGTTGCCACTCATTACAAAACAAATGTACCTAATTAATACTACAAATTTACTAAAGATGGTATGTAAATTTTTCTTTACAGTTTCTCTTTATTCAATACTTCTTTACAGTTTTTCTTTATTCAATATTTCTTTTTAATCCATAGGTCAATGAAATGATAGCAATAGATTAATGCGAATTAAGTCAGAGCAATATTGCACAAAATTAATTTTAAGTCTTAAAATTATTCAATTGTGTAAATATGAATATCATAAAAGTAGAAAGGCAATCTGTGTTTTAATAAAATATAAAAAAATATCCTTTATGTTTTAAAAATAAAATAAAGGTGTCGCTTGATTATGAAATTATTTAAAATTAATTTACTAAGCAGTTCTGAAGTTTCCCAAAAATGTTTGAAAGAACTATTCTATGTCGATTCAAAGTTGTCCGCTATGTAGATACTGCAATTAGATAAGCATTAAATAATTTGAAAATTAATGTAATTTATACTCGCCACAAGCTTACAATTGGAACATTATTAATTTCCAAACCCCCTTTATCCGTAAACATTAATTATATGGAACTGTAAGCGTAGAAATGCTTCAAATACCAGTATTTACAGTTAGAGATTACTGCTTAAGGTTTCATAGCGCTAAAATCTACGTTTATCCTTATAATTATATCATTACAGAATGTTATTATGCAAATTTTCAGAGGAATGAATGAGTTCTAGGTAGTTATATTTCATGGAAATAAAATGCGTGTTTAAATTAAACCAATTTTATGTTTGAATTAACAATTCGATTAAAACAAATATAAATAGAATACGTAAAGATTTTTGGTAAAAATATGTTTTTTAATTTTTTGTTTTATGAGCTTTTCGATATAAATATCAAAATAAAATGTCTTAGTATTGCTTTATTAGGTGAGATTAATTGGCTGTACCGTCACATTTCAATACAATATTAGTAAAATGTTTAAATACAGTTGATTTGTTTAATTTTAGTCCGTATATATGGAAAGAAAAACATTTTAAATCTATTAATAATAAACTGTAAACTACTAAAATAGGTAAGAAATCATTGTCTGGTCTAAACTAACTTTTTTGAGGAACTTTATTACATATTTCATGCGGTGAGAAGCATTTTATGTACAATTATCATACTGTTTAGTAATGACATTTCTGCTAAAAAACGCACAAAATTCTGATTAATAAAAGAAAAATATACGGTATTTAAACCACTTATTTGTTATTATTTCAATTCATATTATTGGTTTATTGAAAAATCTGGTTTTCAAAATTATAGTTCTCATTACCACACATTTAGTAAAAAATACAAAACTGAAAAGTAAAATTAACCAAATAAGGGATATTTAGACCATGCTCTAAGGTATCATGATGAAATTACCAAACTTTACCATGCTTTACCAACTATAATAAAGCCATATTTTATTGTTAATATCACCAAAATCCTTATTAAAGCATTTTGGTAAAAATTACCGAGGCTTTTGGTGTTTCCATAGAGCTAGAAACATGGCATTGGCTAAACAGTTTTTTTTTATGAATGACGTGTTAATATACCAGTTAACGCTTTCATTGATAACAGATTTCTTGCTGATCGCACGTATTTTATGTGATAAAACCGTATATACTTTACATGAAAAAATCTTAGAACTAAAAAATATCACACTAGTTTTCCTGAAAAATATCCTCATTATTATGCAACTAATGCACCGAAAACCCTATTCAAAATCTTTTTATGTAATAATTATTGGAATAAAAGTTTCTTGTGATTTACTGTTTTCAAAAATATTATTTAAAAATTTCCGCTATTTCAGCATTTTTTGTTTAATTTTTACTACTAAAAAGTGCATTGAAGTTTTAAAGAGGCTGTAATTAGACCAAGTAAAAATAGAAAATTTTGATAAAAGCTGAATCTTCTTTTCCCTTTTTATTTTAAAATGAATTGTCAAACGAAATATTGTTGCAATTTAAAAGAGCCTATGACGAGAAAATTGATAAAGAAAATTTTTCATAAAAGTTAATAATGTGTTTTTTTTCTATTTCGACGGTATTTGAATTGCTTATAAACTATCTAATATCAACCAAAATTAGCAAATTCTATTAAAAGTAAGAAAAATTTGCGTTCTCAACTTCTTTTACTCAAAAGGGAATAAGTATTATTAAAAACCGAGCTAAGTAACAAAACTCAAAACTGTGTTAAAAAAACTCAAAAATATATATAAAAAGATTATAAATACGCTTCATTTAATAAAAAAATGAAATATTATTTTTATGAATTTGACTAGGCAGTTTCTGAAAGCTTCGATAAAATGCAAAATCCATTAAATTGAAAAAAATCTGGTCTTATTCCTATGCTTAAATATAAATGTTTAAAAATATTATGAAGATTAAGATTATGATATAATAAAAACTATTATAAATACTCAAAAGAACGAATTTATTTCCAATAGTTATTTTATCTCTGGAAAATATTTCCGTTTCGCATTGAACCTTTTTTGAGATGATTAGGAGAAAATATTTGAAAAAGAAAGAATGTCGAGAGAGATAATAAGATTTATATTCATATTGACTTTCATATAATTAAAAAAAAGTAAAGCAGAGACAAAAAGTGAATTTGAAGCAGATTCCAGAATTCAAAAATAAATTTTAAAGTTAAGGACGACTTAGCAATTCTGAAAATAAAAGAATATTTTCCATATTATATTTTACCTAAGTTACCGCCATGGATCCGGCAGTCATGAGTTAAAGTTTGGATGATAAAATAAATTGTTTAATCTGGTTGTGGTAACAAGAACAAGCGTTGATAATCATCAAACTTGCTAGGAAACTAGTTTGATACTGCTAGCGATACAAACTCGACTAGTGTAGATTAAATGTTATTGACTCGTTTGAATACTGCTGTAATCTTGCTGGGTATTAAGAGTTTGGTAGTCTTCCCGGGTTACAGTTTTCGGATTTATGGGTTTTGCAAACATGAGTTGAATTTTGTATACAAAAAGGTTGTTTAGTTTGTTTGTGGTGAACAGTTGTGAAGAAAACAGTTTGACAAGTGTCAAAAGTGTGGAATTAATTTGTATAATATGGTGTTGCATTTCAAAGACTGGAAAGTAGAATGGGTCGAAGAAAAAGAAATATTTGAATTTCGGAAAGCTTTAGTGTGAAATAGTTGCTTATAGTATCAAAAATAAAAGCAGCATAAAATTTGTTAAAATTGGTTAATATCTTCAGCTCACGCATCGTACTTAATAAAAAGATGCGAAAATCAAAGTTTTTTTTTAAGTGAGCTAAAAGTTTTGAAATATACGAGTTTTTGCTTTTTATGCTTTTTTGATGGTTTGAATATCCTAAAAAAATTAATTTTTGACCAATAACTTAATTTTTAGCTCTCACACTACGTTTTAGAAGATTTAAAAACACAAGTTCACCAATTTTTTGTAATTTTCACTTCTCTCATTATGTTAAATCAAAGCAACTCTGGAACTTAAAACGTGAAGACGGTTGCACGCTGTGTTTTAACTACATTCTATTTAACCATCCAGTGATTAATTTTATATTCACAACTGGTTAACGGAGTACCATTCTTTGAATTATTGCATTGTTAAAGTTTCCTTTTTATATCTACTGCACCGTTAAAGTCTGATTTTTTGGAGAAATAAGATTTAAGTGATCTTAGTGTTACTCGGATATATCAATCTTTAGCCTTGTTTTCACATATTTTATTTGAAACCTCTGACGCAAGTTTGAGACACCTTTATATAGCCTAGGAGGGACAGGGAAGCTTTGGTACTTTTCTAATGCACATTATTGATAAGTGATGACCAGAATTAATAAGTGATAAGACCACTTTAACCTTAATCTCGCAGCATTAGGGAAGAATATACCACACCAGAATTTTAATTAATGATTTTAAGGAAATGCCTAAAAGTAATCAGTAGCTCGAAAGTTTATCTTCGGACGTGAGAAATTTTATCTTTCTCAACAAATTCCGGTCAATCAACAATATCAACCAAAAATTTTTTTTTCTAGAAGACTTAGTAAACAGCTGTTTTTTGTTCCATTTCAAACAGATAACTGCTGTCAACCGAGTCCTTTTGTATATAAAAAGAATCTTAAAAGTATGACAAACCGTATCAAAGAAAACGACTGTTAAAAATTACGTACTACCGAAGATAAACTTTCAATCTTTTGATTACTTTGATTAATTAGAGTTCTTGTGTCGAATATTCTTCTTCAATGCTGTACGAATTAAGTGAACGTGATATTAAATTACACATTAATTCTTATATTTCACTCATTAGAGAAGTATCCCAAACTTCGAGTAAAACATGGGAAAATGGTTAGATGAATTTATGCAAGCAACAATCTAGTATAGTATAATATACTATAAGTCAAATTCTATAAGCCAAAGAATTCTACTCTATTGAAATTCTTTGTGCTTGTAGTTGTAAGTAAAATTTAAATACCACACCAAAACATTTCATGGTTGGTTGGGTATAATGTAGGTGAATCTTGATTTGCAGCCATCTTCACTTGTAGAGTTTTGGGTTGTTCTGATCGAACATAATGGGAGAAGATATTGTGAAAATTGTTAAAAGTTAGTTAACTTCGGTTGCTTTGCCGCCGTTAATATTGGTTAGAATAAAAGACTACGAATAAGACTATTACTATCGAGCATTTTATATCGTAAATAACATGCATCGTATTTATATTTTAAATAAATTAATTGAAAGTGAAGGCATTAAACTCATATTTCTTACATACCAAATTAATTATAATTTTGAAAAAATTAAACAAACGCCACTTAACTGAAAGGAACAAAGTTTAATGTCCATAACTTTGAAGATCATCATACATGATTTTTTATTGTCTTTTTCTGTACTTACCATTCATCAGAAGTAGATAGTAAAAAATTTTTAATATTTTATTTAACGTTATGTTTAATGTTAGCTGCATAATTTGAAGCAATACAATTCTTCTTTCACAGTCGATTAAGAACAGAACTTCAATAATTCATTTCACTAATAAGTTATTATTAACTAAAATACATATTTTAGTTAGCAATAATTAATAACGATAAATAGAATAAATAACAGTTAATTTGCATAATTTATATGCTTGAATTTTTCCTATATAGTTTATATCCATAAACTTTTGACGTGTCAATTTTCTTTCATCTTTTTTAATTTTTTATTTTTATGTGCTAAAATTACAGCGACCAACAACTGAATGTGCGAAAGTTAGCCAATTTTCATAGTTAATAAATATCTTCTTTTTGGAAAGGATTGCTCAATTAAATATTAACTTATTTCTAAATTAAAATTTAAATAGTTTTGGTTTTTATTTAAATTCAAATTAAATTAATACTTTTATAAAAACTTTAAGATTTTTTTTCTTCCTAATTTACGAAAAAAAAATTCAACAATTCATTTTTATAATTAATTATTATTTATTAAAATATAAATTTTTTTACTAATAGTGATACATAATAATAAATTATATAAATCATTGATTTAAACAACTTATATTTTAAACTATTTCGATATCGTAATTTTTACCTTTTTTATTTGCATATTAAAATTTCATTTCGCAACCAAAAATTTTAAATCTTCAATGAATTTCAGCCAATGAATATATTATTTTTTAAAAAAAAGATTGTCCATAACTTTGTGCAAGTGGTTTTATTTTTCACATCTGTTAGCTTCATTATTTTTCAAAATAAAATAGGGTTGTTTTCAAAAGGTTTATCTTGTCGTCAGCGGATGTCGTCGACGTACCGCTGTGCAGTAAGTATACTTCTAATGACGACCAAAGGGGTCCGGCTGTCAAAGGAATTGGCACCCCAGACCATAATGCCTTGTTGAGGGCCGGTGTGGCGTGCAATAGTGAAGACAGGATTCCCCCTCTGCCCTGTAAGTCTCCAAACACGTCTTCGATGATCGTCAGGACTCAGTTGGAAGCAGAATTCGTCTCTAAAGAATATACGTCCTCAATCGGCACCATTCCAGCCTGATCGAGCGTCGATTTTGCGCGTCTTAGTGCGTTCTTGGTGCGTCGATTTTTTGTTATAGAGTGTATATATCTTTTAGTTGCTTTTAAAATTAATTTTTCTTGTACACAAACATAATGTTAAGAAAACGTAGTTCGTAAAATAATCCGATTATAAAAGTTATGACTCCCCTACTTGTCACTTTTATCAAGTTATTTATGTTAATAAATCCCGACTAAACTGTTATTTTTTGGTAAAATTATTCCTGGAAAAAAATATTCGCAAAATGTGTGAAATTCACTACAAAGCGCAATTTAAATCCGATTTCAAATCATTTCGAATGCAAAATCACTTTCCAACAAATTTAAAATTACACAATGAAAACTTGAATTACTTGATTTTGAATTTATTATTATTACCGTCAGGTTGCATTTGGCGTTAAAAATTTCAAGTTTTATTAATTCTTCATAGCTTTACCTTTGTAATTAAGAAGCTAATTTTCAGGCAATTAAATTTGTATGAATTCTTGGAATGCCTCGAAAATCTTTCCTCGAATTCTGAGTGTCGAACTTGGAAGCGTTTCCTTGTAATCCTTTCCATTCTGTAGTAGATTTAATTTTCTTTCAATATTATGGAATTGGAAAAATTCAAGAGTTAATGCAACGAGTTAATCAAAAAGTTTATTGCATTTATAAAAATTATTAAGATTATCATTAAAAATGTAAAATTTTCTCTTATATCAGATATTAATAACGTTTGTTATCAGAAATCTATTCTATGCTAGGCCTCTTGTAAATCAGTTAAATGTAATTACAATTCAAAACCGATAAGACCAGTGACATTACTATATCAAACAATATATTAATAAAATGAAGCAGTGAAGCATTATACCGTACGTGATCTAAGGCATATTAACGTATAGTGATTACTGTTTAATGCCTTGAGCATAATATCGGGGCACGGATGCGTCATTTGCACGAAGTGTCAAACACTGTAAATTATTCAATTACTGAGCTTTGGCATTAGTCACGAAACATGCGTCTTATTACATCAATGCCTTGAATAAAGTGTTTGTATTGAAATAATTATAATTATAATTAAATGATAATAAACGTAAATTAATCACTTTTCTTTTATTATTTATGATAAAAAATTTCGTAAAACAGTAAACTAAAAATTTATGATTTTTTTGCAAGTCTTAGGGGACAGCTAAGGAACGGTCATAAAAATCATGGCCATGTTTAGAAAGACGCAAACGATTTATAATACTTAAACGGTTACTATAACAACCTCTTGATTTAGAAAATGAAAACGATTTAAAAAGCATTCATTTTCATTATTATTCTTTTAATATTATTATTAATTCATTATTAATCATTTATTATTACTTTTTTAATGCTTGAATTGCATTTTTTTTCTTTAATGTTTGAATAAATGAAATTTTTGTAAATCGAAGACTTGCAAATTTATGATTTTTGGTAAATATTATGCACCATCTGAAACAAAAATAGTTGGCAATCTCATGGCAATGTTTTTGATGGCGCAAACGATTTAAAATATGTTAACGGTTGTTATAGCAACCACTTGAAAATCAATGAAAATTATTAAGAGTTCTCAAAAGTTCTTTTTATTAAATTTAATGTAACACGTCGTAATTTAGGCGAACTTAGTACTTACTTTTGGGTTTTCAATCGTCTTTCACGACACAAAAACATGACTTTTCCTCGAACATTTTTGAACTTTTATCGTCCTTCATGCAACTAGCATTTTTGATAACAGATGAGATAGTTCATCGAACATATATTGTACTTTATAAGATTAAAGTAAGTTTCATTTTTTTCTCTTAACATTTCCTGATTTTGTCAACTATTCTTTTGGCTGCTTCATAGTGGTAAATGATGCAAACAAAAAATATAATGTTGAATAAATATAGAAATTCGTGGTGATATATATATATCTCAAGTTTACATCACCACGATGATATCTCAAGTTTAAAATTTTAATTTAGTTATTATAAAAATTACAAAATTATTACATTACTTTTTTTTAATACGTGTTTAACAATAATAGCTTCTTATTGTAGAAACAATTTTTTTCATATTTAGGGTATAAACTTGGTTTTTGTTTTAATTAAAGTTAAATACAAGCACAAATAAAAAAATTTTTTAGGATTTAGTATATAAAATAAATGCATTGATATTTACTTTTAGAGAAAAACGGTATAAAAATACTTTAACTGTATGAAATTGTTTTAGCCAAATGTTCATTCTCTATGAGTTCAGTAGCTTAGAATATTTATGAGTCTGCAATGTTTTAATTTCTGAACATTAATATCAAGGAAAGCAGGGTAATACTGAGTCGTTAAGATTCGAAGGGATTATGGAACTAAACTGTTCAACCTAGAAACTGTCTGATTTAACTACCATATTTATTGTTCAGTTTATGCAATATATCATTCCCGAAAAGCCAAAGATACACTACTTTCTTTATAAAGGATTTTTTTCTGGAAAAAGTCAAGTCAAACGGTTTTTCCCACATGTGGTGAAAAACCGCTTACATATGTTAACCTAGCGGAGAATTTAGAAATGCTAGAATTTCAGTGAAAAAGTAGCAGACATTTCTATTTTATATGACAATTAGAAAATTTTGCATATAATTTACATGTGATATAGTCTAGGTCGCACTCAAGGAGGGGGAAAGGGGAGATTGGAAAAATTCATTACAAAAAATATAGTGTTTATTAATATTGTTCTTTTTTGGAAAAATAAAATGGTACAGAATTTCCTAACATTTTTTTAAGATTGTAAGAATTTTAAGAATTTTATAACATTATAAGAATATAATTTCGTAAAAAAGGGACTTCAAAAATTCAATGAAATATGAAAAAAAGGCTTTTTTTGCTTTGGGTATGGGGTTTATAATAAATTTTATCCTAGTACCCATAAAGATGTTCTGTCTTGATCGAAGGTATCTTCTTCCTCCGCGTCTATCGTGGGAACAGCATAGACACACATTAAAGAGATGGGGGACACCAGAACGGGTGGCATCCGATTTTGCCCCGTGAGCAGAGGTTATCGAAACGAAACAATGCTAACTTATCGGGTTAAACTCTTATTGTTCGATAAGGTAGTAATCCTTAGTAAACGTATAATAGGCAGAAATAAAAAGAAGTTTTATAACTGTAATAACCAATAAATAAGGTTATCTTAAAAACATGAGAACAAAGATATGAGAGTTGACATACTAGAACTTATCTGCACAAACGCCGTGAATTAACATGCCAATATGGTAGGTCTTTCTTGACTAGTGAAGTACGATTCAGAGTTTGTCCGCTTTGAGACAGAACTGATCTCGCCAAAATTGAGTTTTACCCAACGTCTCGGTTTCCGCCAGCCAAAAAGTTTTTTTCTTCTGAATATTATAATCAATACAAATAATTTCGAAAGCATAAAAATATTTGAAATACTTGTAATAACTTTACTGTACCTCACAATTTGAAACATTCAAGTTACTTTTTAACTATATTTCTTAAACCTTAAATTAAATCTCTTACTACCTACCTAACTTTACCTTCCTATTGTACTTTAAATGTGTCCAAAAATGTCAAATGAAAATTTAAATTCTTTGTTAAAAATGTGACTGGATTTTAACGTAAATTAACACATTAGAAATTAGCTTGAAAAAGAAAATGACAAGTTTGTGTTGTAAATTATATTGAGTTTGGCAGTAGAAATCATAAGATTTAAGTTAAATTGAGACTTTTTTTTTAACTCAGTAGAGATTATTTTGAAAATAATTTTAAAAAAAAACCAAGCAAGGGTTGCATTTTAGGAATATAATTTCTACTGAAATCGTTAATTCTAACTCAGTATATAGTTTGGATTCCTGTTGTATTTTTGACTTGAAATTGCAGTTGAAATCTGAAACTATACAAGAAAATAAAACCGAACTTTACTGCTACGAGTGATTATTTTCAAAGTATTTAAAGTTTTTTTTGAGAAAATATGTATCTACAATTTTAGGTAGCAATATTTCTTTTACACAAGTCAATGATTTTAAAAAGTAATTTCAAAATGTCTCATAGACATAAAAAAGAGGCTAAGTTTAATGAAGTAGAACAAAATAGTAACTATTGGAAACTGTGTAATTACGGATAATGAATTATCTTCATGCTACCAAGCTGTAAAAAATTTTAGAAAATTTTAATGCAAATATTATTTTAAAATGCAGTCTACACTACTATTCAACTTTTAGAGCAAATAATACAGAAAAAAGTAATTAAGACAAAAAGCAATTCACAATGTATGACGGGCTTATTCCGAATTTAGAACACTGACTTTTTTAAAGGCTTATTAAACAAACTTATTGTTCATTTATTTATTACTTTCCTATTTTTGCATTTATTCATTACAGCAAAAATTGAATTTACAGTAAAGAACTCTTGCACCATGATGTCCAGTTTTTTGCTAGAATTTTCCAAGAATTGTTTTCTAAAATTTTAATTTTTTTGAAAAGCATTTATTTCTGTTTATAAGTTATTGTTTTATCTATGTTATGACTTCCGTTTAATTAGTAAATATTACAATAAAAGTTATTTTTTAACGGGTAAAAAAAAATTTTCTGAATAAAATTTAATTCCAAAAATTTGAATTTTCAAAAAATCTTGTTTTATTCTCGGGAATCTATTTTAGTTTTAAACCTTAAGATAAAGTTAAACTGCTTATTCCAAGACATTTATCATTTTTCTACTGATTGCGTTTTTTTACATTTTAGCTTTTTATACTTTCATATAAACTATTTTTTCTCATCCATTGTTATTCATCCATTTCTATTCATTTATGCGTTAAACGTCGATCAATCAAAGAAGTCGATCGAGTTTGAATGAATACAGTACAGATCGAAAGACTTTTTCATAAATCAGAAAGAAGAAGCATGAAAGGACTTTAAATCGATTAAATGAAAAAATAAAGCTCTGCTGATTGAAGCAATGCAAAAATACTATTTAAAAAAGTATATTTGAACCTTAAGAAAATAATTAAATTAGGGTTCTAATAGGGATAGGATAATTAATTATTGCATAATTTTGGCACCAAAGCACATTTTTTCAATAATTCTAGTGATATAAATTATACATGAAATCCATGTATTAAATCTCAGGTCTTTGAAAACATGGTTATTGTTTTGCAATAGTCTGTGACAATTGAAAATATTTTATTGCTACAATACAAGTTTTAATTAACGGGAAAGTTTTTAAATAAATTACAAATGAGTTTTTTTTACGTCTTTTAAAATCTTAGTCTCAGTCTCTTGATCTTTTTTTAAAGTATCTAGTTTTGTTTATAAGTCTAGTAAAATAAGACATAGTTTAGTTTTGCTGCCATTTTTTTGCTGAAATTAATAATATTTGTTACCATTATTTTTCTTCTGAACTCTTTCCATCGAAAAAATGCTTCTATGAGAGCTTCCACTTTCTCTCTGCCAATACCCTTGTCGTTTGGCGCTAATTTTCGAACAAAAAGTTGGCGTAATCATACTCCGTTAAACTCAACTGCACGTCCAGAACGGGCCTCCCCTTTCAACTCAAAATTAATCTTGGCGAGCACGAGCAGCTTCTTTAATGGAATCACGAGCGGTTCTTTTAGCTATGGTGCGGTTCATTTAACTATGGTCAAATGGGGTGAATCGGGTTCGAATCCCAACGATGGTTGGTTGATACGAATCCGGCTTGCGTCGACCACAGTGCTGATGTGAAATATCCCCTGTGGTATACCGATCATTAGTTAGAGGCCGCTTGTCATCAGGCTAATCATAAGAGGTTCTCGTGATCCTCCTATTCATGTAACGCGAATGCGGCTTAATCCCATCAAATAGTCCTCCACGAAGGCAAATTCTCCCAATACTTGATCTAGGCGTTTCTTTCTCTTCTGGATTGGCTTTAAAACTACAAGGCTGCGTAGTTGAACATTAATAGTAGTAAACTCATAAATTCGATTGACAGTTCAGAGATGGTCCTCACTAATTAAGTCCTTACTAATTCGAGCCATGATGGCTCAGGGGAAGGAGAGTTCACCTTCCAATGAGGTGAACAGATTTCGAATCCCAGAAATAGTTGGTCGATACGAATTCCGCAACCGGCTTGCAAAGACCACAGTGCTGACTTAAAATATCCTCAGTGGTAGACGGATCATGGGTTACAGTCCCCTTGCTGTCAGTCTAACTGTGGGAGTTTTCGCGGTTTTACGCTCCATGTAACTGAAATAGTGGTTAGTTCCATCAAAAAGTTCTCCCAAGTCTTTTGGATCCAGGAGTTCCCTTGTTTTCTGGATGGGGTTCAAAATTACTAGGCTGCGGAATTGAACATTCGTAGTCGTAAGCTCAAATTTGGATCGGCTATTCAGCGACTGATATAAAATAAAATCTTTACTAACTTTGCAAATCTAAATTTCACAATCTTTAAAAGACCCTATTTCTGATATAGCTGAGGTTTATACCAAATATCTTTTGAGTGAGGTTGCGTACATTGGATATTTGTCAAAATAAATGTACCGTTGGATTTCTAATCATAGGCTTGAATATTTTGCTGCTAAACAATTCACCCCTTTCCTCATCTACCTACATTGGTTTCTGGAAATCATTCTGATAGTTTTGTAATATCTAATAATTTAATTAATGAGTTTTCTAGTTTTCCATTCTTCCTCATTATTTGAAAATCATTTCTAAGTTAATTCTGCCAATCCCCTTCAAACGATTTTCTTATCTTCCCTTCTTTATTATATTGCTTAATTTTGCTTCCTCTTTCTTTACTGGTTAAACTACTATGCGTCTGTTTGTCTCGTTACATATCTATTGTAATTTGGTTTTTATACATTAAAGAAGATTCTTTTTCATAGATCCGAAACTATATGTCATTTTTATGTCATACATGTCATTTTTAGTACCTTAATTTGAGATTTATTCATGTGGTTTTTGATTTATTCCATGTAGCACAAAACATACCCTATCCTCATTTAATTCTAATTAGCTTAAAAGCGGATATAATAATACAAACTAAAAAAAAACAGGTAAATTGAAAAATTACTTTGAATTATCTATTTATTCTGATGCATTACAAATTGAGCACTGACGTTTGTAAAGAGATCGATTTTACATTTAGACCGAGTCATATTCATTAATTCGGTTTTTTGATGACATGATCATTATATGAGATATTGTTTTTATTGTTGCTATTTTATAATAAGCTATTTTATAAATGCTATAAGTTTGTGTAGTTATTTTTGATTTTCAGACGAAGGTTAGTTTATCTTCAGCCAGAGTCCTCTATGGTCATTCTGAAAATAGTGCAAATTGAAATACGGAATTGAAAGCGTTTGTGATCTAAGTTTAAATATTTAAAAAGTTTCTCCAATGCTGCATCATTAGAAAATTTTCATAACAGTTTACAAAACTTGAGAATTATTTACTGATTTTGATAATTTTCGCAAAGCAGAAATTTTGCCAATTGGTAATTGGTAATTTTTTAAAAAATAAATTTTAATAATTTTAAAAATATTAGAATTATTTGCCTATTTTGAAGATCAAATAACGTTTTACTCTGAGATGCTATAGATAGTTTAAAATGATAGTTTTGCCACAAGTAAAAGGGATTTAAAATGCGGCTTTTCTAGTTTTCTTTGACATAAGAGCTTTGATGCGTTGTAATGGTTTGAAAACAGTATATTTATTTTTATCAGGCATATGTCATTGTAGATCCTGCGGGATTGGAGAACACAGTTTGAAATGGAAAAAATATATATTTAATGTAACTTAGATCCACCGCAAGACTAGCTTCGAACATTATAAACGCTACAAGAGCTGGTTTAAATTATTTTCTAATGGTTTTGCAAATGATGTTTTTATCACTAAATTTAGCGAATATTTAAAATAATTCAGTTTATTTTGAATATGTACTTAATTAGAATACAACAGCTTGATTGAATAATTGCAGTATATAAATCAATATTTACTACTTACATTTATACTAGAAGATGTACTTTTTATAGCCTTTTCAGATAAATAAAGAGCATATTTATAGGAAACTTAAGAATATAAAGTAAAATTACTCTACACATAGCTTCCCCTTATAAAAGTTGTAAAGGTGTAGTAATATGATTCAATAGTTCAGAAAAATTCTAAAACTGAAATTTTATTTTATTTTACATCCGTCGTTGAGTAGCCGCCCTTTTTTTTTTTTTTTTTTTTTTTTTTTTTTTGAGTTTGCAACTGTCAGTGTTCAACTTCGTAGCCTTGTAATTTTGAACCCAACTTAGAAGACAAGGGACTTCTTGGATCAAGTATTGGAAGAAAAATGGTTTTGAGGAAGGCTTATTTGATGGAATTAAACTACATTTGCTTTTAATGAAGAGGAAAATATCGAAAACCTCCCACTGTTAATATTCATTAAATAGTTATCGAATATTTATGAGTATGGTATCAATCCTTGATGCAATGTTTCGTAGTTTTCAAATGTATAAATGTTTCTACTGTAACTGTAATGTACAAAAAGTAGGAATGTGTACGGGACAAACATATAAGAAGCAGAATTATGAGGAAATGCTACAAAATAAATATAAAATAAATAACTCATGCTAATGAGCAAGGAATTTTGGATTTTCCTTATTTTTCACTAACACGCAACAGTAAAAAATTGAAGAAATTTCATGTTCTCTCATAATGTATTCTTTTTAATTATTGCTATTCTTTCCAATTATTGCTAATCATTTCAATAGATTACTGTCTAGATTATTAATATCTAATAAATAACTCATTAACAAGGTTTTGAGCTATATTAGTGTTAAATGTTCTATAATGGAGAAATATTACATACAGTACTAGATGCAATGCTTAAAGTTTAGGTTATCCCAGTATATACACTATTAGAATTTTCATTGTAATATTTCGGTAAAATAATCGGCTGTCCATCCAATTTGCGATAAAGTTAATGGTAAAGAACATTTTCACCTCTACGGTTTTGAAACTCTTAACAACTTGTATGGAAATAAGACCATGAATAAAAAACTATACGGTTTGTTAACTATTTACAACTAGAATGGTTTTAAAACGAGGAAAAAGATGACATTGAAGCTGGAGTTTTCATTAGAAAATGTGCAGTGAAGTTAGGTTGCGGTTGAGTTGTGTTTTACCAAATTAACCATGGAATGTGGTATAATTAGTTTATCTGTTTATTTCACCTATTGTAAGAAACGGGGAATACTAGGCTATTTTGCATTAAGCAGCTTTATAGTGCTGCCGTCTATGCGAGAATGAGAGTATCGTATTCTAATTGTCCAGTGTCACAAATTGTTGAGTACAGTGCACTGTAAGCTTTTCGTGGAAGGGAATGGAGGAGATATTGTGGTGACAGCGCTGGGACTCGAACCCCCGTTCTGTCGATCATGAGATTGACAGACTAGCCTTCTCGGCTAAAATATGTACCCAGCTGCAAGGAATTAAGTGACTTAATGCTATAAAATTCTGATCGTTTAACCGTATTAGACGAAAGCAGTTAATAAACAGTTTTTGTCAAAGTTGACAACTTGAATACCATCTTATTTATGATTTTTTTTTGTTTTGTTTGAATTATGGTACGATAACAATTAATTAAATTGTTATCTAGCCATTTTTCCGAGAAATTTCTAACAGCACGATAAAATTTATTTCGTACTAATTTGGAAAGAAATGGAATTTATAGAAGATAGGACCATGAAAACGTCACCAACAGTTTTGTATATTCACTCTGGAGTTTCAAATAATAAAATGTATTTCCTTGCTTGGAAAAAAACTGAAAAAGATTTACAGAAATATAGTCTAAGAAAGGATATGATGTACTATAAATGAAATTTTTATTATAACCAAAACTTGCAACATAATTTTTAGTTCTTGATTCATTTGATTGCAATTATTGAAATCAAGTGTCGAGTAAAATTAAAAATTTAAGGAGAAAATCAAGATAGAAATATTATCCTATTGCAAAAATATCATACTTTTTTTAAATGTGAGTTAATCTTACTAATACTATATACCAAAGCTCAAATGTTTCATTTAAATATATCAAGTTGTTTTACTATTATATCAGAGTAGTTTTCGTGTTGCAAAAACTTAATTTAGATTCTACGTTTTTGCAATCTAGAAGTAGGTTTACGCTCATTATAAGTATGGAATTTCAAAGTGGATCTTTTAACGAGATTAGAATTGTAGCTAATGAACTTAGTTAGCTTATCAGTCGTGCATGGTCTTCCAAATTGAGTTTAGGAGAAAATTCTTTTGATCGTCGAAATATAAAAAATTTGAAGCTCATGTTCTTTTTTTAACCAGACTTAGACTTGGAACTATTTACGAGCTTCTAGAACTTATGAGTTTTTTGCATTGAAAATATTTATACCATTTTGTAGAAAACGAGACAGTTATAGAAAATATGCTATTTTCATCAAAGTAAATTTATTAGTTTTGTTAAGGATATAATAATGTATATATTTAATTTTGCTTTCTCTTTCTTTACT
>NC_092204.1:59045753-59119279 GCF_043381705.1 Parasteatoda tepidariorum
TGTCATGTTTTTAGACACATATAAAGAATAATTTTTATCTTAGGATAATTATTCTTTATTCAGAAATATCGCATTTATAGCAATAGATGTGTCTTGATAACGACTATTTGCTTTTACCATTCTTGTTTCTCTACCATTTATTTTTATTTTTATTCATGTTTTTCATGTTAATTTGTATATATATACGAGGAAAAAAAAGAACCAGGAATCATAACGGTAAACTGACATTTTAGACTTATTTACTTTCTCTCTGACTGCATGCATTTATTATTTAAAAGTAAAGGTTACAAATATCTCATTATCAACTTTAATTTTGTTTAAAAGACGCATCAAATATATACACAGAGGTGTGAAATTTACGACCAGTATTCATAAGGAATAAAATGGAAATTCAATAATCCAAATAAGAGTGCCGAAATCATTTAACAAATTCTTATGATTGTTAAATATGCATTCTAAGTATTTTTTGGGAGGGGTGTTTTTCATTAATCCCTTAGACTAATCACTTTATTTGTTACAAATTTTATATTTCAATCTATATATAATATTTATAAGAAAAGTATTTGTTTAATAATAGCGTGAATATTATTTAAATAATTATTAGAAATCACGTTCATCGAGAAAAATAATATGGTTCTCACGTAGGCTTTAGAAAACGATGGTATTCAAAGTCTGATAGACATTTTTTAAAAGTGCCTGGGAAACAACCTTGTTATAATTTTGCCTTCATGGAAGAAGTTGCATAAGCTGTAGTAGCTCATGCTGCTATATCTTATGCTCTAAGTAAAGATTTGATACTACTTGGATAACTGGCAATTTTCGAGCTAATACAGCAGAGTTCTGACCTTCGGGCGAGCTCTTTTATTGGACTGAAATCCAATCAGGTTTGTGTTATATTAATTTCTGTTTATATAAAATAATATTAATTTCCGTTTACCAAACATAACAAGTTTGGATCAGGCGTATATATTTACTTCAGTTTATTGTATTACAGCCTCACATTATTCAGCAAAAGTGAGAAATTGTATAGAATCTTATAACTATGAGTTAGTTTGATATTCTCTATATTTAAAGAATCGTAAGCACCACTGTCATTACTGTTTTGGGCATTCAACTTTTCGTTACCGTACGTTTGGTTGCACAAAACTATTAGACTTAGAAACCAAAAAAATAACAGTGTGTTGAAAAATAAAGAGTAATTAGTAAGACGAAGAGTAAAATATGACTAAGAGTAGAAATAAACAGTAATTAGTAATAGTAAGACAAAGCAGAAAAATAATATTTGATAATTAGTTTGATATTTAATAAAATGGCATCTTTAATTTACAATCACAAATCTGTTTTCAAAATTCTAATTAGTTTGAAAGTTATTGTAATTTTAAGTGCTTATTTTTATTTTACGATACATGTTATTTTTGCGTAAAGACTATAAAACTTTAATTTACGATGATGAGTAGAAAAATAAACAAAGAGTAGGATGAAAAAAAAATAAGATTCGATAATTATTTCGTAAATAATCATTTTTTTTTACATTTGTAACAAAAAATACACAGTTGAAAATTGAGATACACAGCAGAAAGAAACATTTTTATTCTTCATAACTTCATTCTTTTTTGAGTTTTTTTTTCGAAATTCCAAGTTGCTCGAAAGTTATTGGGATTTTAAGTTCTTTTTTTCGTGATTTTGTTCTCAGTTATTTTGTTTCAAATATTGACTATGTATCCACTGTTACAGAAAAATTTATTTATCTCTCTCAAAATGTTTATTTTAAAATCTCGTGCTTAAAAATAAATGTCAAAAATAACAAAAGAAAAAAAGCGGCAGACGTACAGAAAGAATAGTTGTTGCCAAATGTCAACCTTAACATCAGTATTTAGAAGGAAAAAATAACTTAAATTTTTTTAGATGAAAAACTTTTTTTATTCGAACTCGTTATCGATAAAAAAAATTTTTTTTATTTCTCTTAATTGAGTCACACATTCCATATTGCTTAAATTTCCTTCAAATAAAAATGATTATTTTTGAAATCCAGGTCACCTGATAGTTTGTTACGATTAATACATAGGCAAAAATTCTTATATGAAACTGTAATCTAATATATATAATTCTCTTACGTGGCTCCCAAATTTTGGCTGCATTTCTTTTCCGCTGGTGGCAACAGTTTTCATTTTTAAAGAAGTACTTTGTACAACTAAATAAGATTCTTTTCAAAACACTTAAATATTTACTTTATTTTCTTCATATCGGCAAAGAATTCTGTTAGGTTAAAAAAACATTTCGCTAAAAATAGAGCGAATTCTAAAGGAAATAAAAATATACAACTTAAATATAAATGCTGTTGCCAGCCATGGAATTTTTTGAAAGTTTTCTTAGCAACATAAATCAAAATGACATAGCAGAGCAACTAGATCAAAATTATGATACGTAAGCGCTGGACGTAACAAAGTAACAAATCCTTCAATTCTATAAGTGTTGTATAGCCAAATGCCCAGATTAACAATTGTGTTTTTAAAGAAATTCTACAAAAAGTTTTAAATAAAAAAACTTCTATCCAGCTACTTCTACAACTGCTTCTTGAGGAACTTGGCTCTTTGATTAAAAATACTGTTTTAATTTTACAGTACTAACTTTACTTCTACTTACATTATTGCTATGACCCTCTTTCATTACATTTTACAACTTCATGCTAAATTTGAGGACTTCAAGTTGTTTTGTGGTTGAATACTGACATTTAGAAATGTGTTCATAAAAAAAATAATATTTAGAGGTTAAGAGTTGCCTCAGAAAAATTTGAATTGTTGACACTGAATTTAATAATGGAAACAATCATTTTTGTGAAAAATTGAATTGTATTGCTGACATCAAAACTAAAAATATTGTGTTTCAACTTAACAATACTACCTTAATTTATACTTTAGAATTGCCTCGGAGAAATTTGAATTGTTAGCAATGACTTAAACAAAAAGTTTTATTTTAACTGACAAATACTATATTATAATTTTAACTTTTTCTATGACTATACTCATTTTCTTACTCTTTTCTTTGTTTTTTATACATTTTATATTTTTGTGATAAAATAAAAAACTTATAGTTGTTCTGCTTCTGAACACTGATGAAAACACAAAATGATGGGCTTCATCAACAATCAAAAATATATACATTTATTTTACAAATTCCATATTATTAAGGTGGCGCCCTTCAGAGAATTAAAAATACAAAATTATCTTCATCAAAGCCGATGCTTTACATCCGGCGTTCAGTGGCAGACTACTATTTCATATTGTTTTACAACACATGGCTTTAGCCCTCTGGTGGGAAAGACTTTAAAACAAAACTTACAACAGTTACTTTTCTCAACAACTGAAATTTAGAATAGTGTGATTAAGAAAAATATGTGAACTGTTTGCAATTTCAAATTAATATTGAAATGTACAGGTTTAGAATTTTCTACAGTGAAAAGTTTTCGGAACTTCAGTATTCAAAAAAGTATACAAAAGCTAGACGTTAAGAACGCATCCAATGAGCGAGCAAAGCGAGCATGGGATTGCGCAGCAATCCGAAATGAACTGCGAAAGCAGTTCCGGGGGTTGGCGAGCGCCAGCGAGCAGGGGTCGAAGCCTTCTAGTAATTGCTTATTCTGTTAACAAAATATTGTTTGCTTTTATGTGACATACATTTACTTTTAAGGCAAAAATTGATGAATGAGAAAAAATTTACGGGGATTGTTGACCGGAGAGAGAAGTTAAAGAGCCTCTTAATGTATTAAAAATTTATAAAAAACAATAACTTGTCTTGAGTAAAAAATGAAACGGATTTAAATAAAAATAAGTAATAAAAATTTGTTTCAGTAATACATGTTGTTTGAGACTGTATTCAGGTACTGATGAGAGCAATTGTGTATATCACTGAATCGGCTATTCATGTTAAGTTAGATTGCGATTTTAGGCTATTTTCTTTGTTGTTATTCAAAAGTATGAATATGACATTGTTTCGTTTGGATACTGTAGCTTTTGAGTTATTATTTATATTTGAATTAAGATATTTTATTAATTCTCTAAGTAAAATTTTAATTGAAAAAATTTCTACGCATTAATGTATAAAATGGTAATAAAATACGAAATCAGTACGTGGATCAAATTTGAGCTAAGGATGGCGTGGAATAGTAGTATATTGAAATCCCAGTAGATTTTTGCACAGATTTATGGCTTCGAAGCTTGATTTTTGATTTGAGTTGAAAAAATGTTTAAAACTTTTTTTTGGTTAATAAACAAACTATATGTTAAACAGTCAAATTGTCAGTTTGAGAATGATAATTTTTGTCAGATGAAATTCTTTGTACATATGTAGAAGCCGTTTGCGAAGACTCTTGAGGAGTTGTGAGTTGGAGAAAAATAAAATTCCATCATCAGTTAGAAACTTTTTTCCGAACCCACATATTCGCTGAAATTTTTCTCCGATAGTCCGTTAGGAAATTTGTTTTAATTTCAGGTTTAAGTAAATTTCAAGAAGGTTTCGGTAACAACTTGTCCTTATAGTTTTTTATTCTAATTAACATCAAACTGCATTCTTCTACCCAGGCTTTACCACTCAGTCTCCTAAATTAATTAAGACTAAAAATTGGAATGAATAGTACCTGAGCCTAGTAAAAAAGTTTAATGAAAATTACCAGTTCTTCTATTTAACGTTAAAACGTGTTGATTGAGTAGTAAACAACCACTTTACTTTGCCTAGATTGCTTCTACTTCTCATTTGCCAATTCACTATTTTGCTCTACACACTTTTTACAAGAATAGTCTACCTTTAATAATAATTGACCGAGATTTTTATTTATTTTTCTATTAATTTTTGGGAAATTTTTTTAATCCCATTTTTATGTTAATATGGGAAATATGTGATAGAAATAGAAAGAAGACACACATACAAACATTGTTTAAAACCTGAGATAATTTTAATCACATACATCAACATTTGAAATGTACACACTATAATATAGTTTCACCAATATTCTATATCTGAAAAGCGCAATTCCTGCATTTCGGAGGAATATTTAGTTTCAATTCTCTGTATATTTGTAGGTATTTGTAGATATATTTCATAAGAATTAAACATTATGTCCAACACGTTTCACTAAGTCACAAAAAACCACATTTGGCTTTGATAGAGATAATCATTTCTTTCATATAGTATTTTTCTACTGAAAATACTTACTAAAAGTTAACTATAAATACTTCAACAAAGTATAATTAAGTACAATGATTTATTTAAATCTTTCTGATATTCATCTTATCTACATATAAGAGACGATGTATGCCATTTAAAAAACTCTACAGGTTTGCTTTTTTTAGCATTTTATATCACTTTATCACACAATTAGATATTCAAGATCTGCAATGGGTATTATACGGATAAAAAACTTCCCATCTGTCTTAAATGCAAATTCGAGTTGAAAAGATAAAATATTATTTAATGAATAATACGTGTTATGAGCATGCTCGTAGAATTAGTATTCTGAACTAATGCCCACTTATTTACATAAGTTCGTCACAATCCTATCTCTTTCATCTCGTCTCGCTCTTTAATTTTCCTCACATAGTCACTCTACTTCAACGCATGTAAAAGGTATAAAATCTTATTATTAATAGTTTATTTATTAAACGTTAACTTCAATTATCTCAAAACGTCAAATTTGCCTTTAGGACAGTTGTGATGTTGATCATCGATATTATATGAAAGATGAAAATTAAATGCCATGCTGAGGCAGTGATTTTCAAATCACTCATAGTAAATCCACGTAAAGCAAAGCAACAGCTTACTTCAAGCAATGAAAGCTCGATAAGCTTGTTAGACTTTAAAATAAAACTGAATATCGCCTCTCTCTTTCTCTCACCGCATTTACTATGAAACAGATGCAGCAGCATTGATGTAAAAATGTAATATAATACATTCTACAAGTATTTATAGAGAGCAATAATTTTTATTTCCCAAATATTTGGTACAATTGTAAATAGTACTTACTAAAAAGTTATTGCTCTGACAGATGGCTTTATAGAGTTTTCTGATTTTATAACACCCTTAAAAAATAAAAATGTGATTAAAAATAAGCATTTAAATTAATCTCAAACCGCTATTTATGACAATCAAATAAACAAAAGTCAAACCTGAACTCCACTAATAGGTGTGAATCATTTTTCAGACCAATGGTTCATCTAATTATAAGAACATAAGATAATATTTACAATTTTGTGTTATTTACAAAAGAAGGTAATAAAAATATATACAAAACTTCATGTCAGAATTCAACGTTATTTCTATGCAAAAACGTTTCGACAATTTCTTAAGATATTTCGCAGGAATTTTTTTAAAAAATGGAATTAGATTATATATAAATATGCTTGCCAGATCATATTTTATTCTAAATGAATTTATGAATATTTTAATTAATTTATTAAACTAATTGTTTTGCAATGTTGCGAAAAAAATAGAAGAAATTTTTTTAAAAATATTCATAAATAAAAGATGTAGATGAATAACATAACACATTTTATACATTATTCTAATTTAAAGTATCTGTAATTGCTTCTACCACAAGACACCGGTTTATTATGTACAAGATTTAAGTAGAATTAATCGCAGTATTCTACATATATGTCTATCGTCTATTTATTCATGTCAACTATATACAGTGAAAAAGATTCAGTTCCTCCGAGATGCGGTTAAATCTAAATACACGAAATTTCACTTTTACATTTGAGAAGTGCTGTGATATACAAAAGTATAAAATAACTTATATTCTATGATGGCACACACAAACCAAAAACTGAAGAATATATAACTGTTAATACACAATTAAAGAATGGAGAATAAAATTAACAAAAATAACTCATTTGAAAATTTTTTTGAGAATGAATAATTAATGGCATCGTAGTTTTTTGCTTAATACATGTATAATAAACAATTTCTTCGAAATATTTGTCTTTCAAAATCACTCTTCAATGAAATGCTGTAGGGACAGAGGAATTCACCTAAGTGACCAATAAGCAAGAAGCATAGATGAATGTCACACGTAAAGCTGCTTCAGTTTCCCGAAAAAGGAAAAAAAAATTCTTTGATATTTATCATAAAATATTTGTTTTAGCTGTAGAATTGGTCATAATCAATTGTAAAATTTCCGGAAAACGTAACTTTTTCTTTCAATTAAAAATCAGCCTTCTTTACGATCAATTGTCAGAAATCTAAATCCCAAAAATCATAAATTGTCCCACCAGAAACAAGTATAATTTTCGTAAATTTTCAAGACTTAAACGAATTAAAAAATATCATTTCATTATTAATTAAATAATTAATTTTACTTTTATCAATTAATATTGTTTTTATTTATTAATTAGTATTATTTGTATTAGTTATTTATCATTTAATTTTTGAGATTTTATTATTATTTAGTAGAGGAAGTGGAACAACAATATTATTACTTTTCTGTACATCAAATTTACATTTAAAAAATCAGTATTTTATTTAAAATGGCTTTTAATTTGAAAACTGTCTTAATTAATTTGATTTAACAACTAATATACTTTTAAAGGAATGTGAAAAATATTATTTAGCTTACTTTAGACTTATCATCAATATCACATAGATGAACTTATTTATTTACATATAAATATAATCATGACATAATTATCAACTGATGACATTTAAGCCCTTTCACAAAATTTTAGACCGTTAATTTTAAGCATAAAAAATTGCAGACAAACAATTATTATACAATTCAGAAATACAGCTTTACACACACTTATATAAAACAATTAATATTAGTAACATTAACACAATTAGTGTTTTATTACAAGTTAATAAAATACTTAAAAAGCAAATATTGATTCATTTCGGGAAACAAAAGCAATAAAACACTATATTTCACGCACTCTAATAGTTAAATCACAGTCTTTAGAGAGACAGACTATATACATCACAAAGACGCTCACATGCATTGAACAAGGAGAACAAAGAAGTCTGGAAAATTTGAACAACATCTTGTCGTTGTTGGGTTTTATCAGTTCAATCGTTAGTTTATTGCGAAAAATACTTTTATCAATTATTTTAATCAAATTCTACAAAATTTCATTGTCATATAAGATATTATTAAATGACCATTTAAAAAAAGTTGCGAATAGCTTTATCCTGGTAATCATTTAGTTAGTATGGAAAAATTGAGATTCTATAGGATTACTGGTCAGGAATATGACTATGAAAAGTGTCTAAAACGGGTTTTCTATTTTTAAATTTAAGTATTTTAAAAGAAATATATGGGAATTGATAGCTTGTTTAAGAAGGAAAAAAACTCAAAATTACTTTTAAGGCGTTTTTAAGTGAAGCTTAAGCTAATTGTTTTGTTTAAGGTATCTGAGCATGCAAGGTAAAACGTTGTTAAAATATTCTAATACTTAAGAAATATTATTGCTTTTAGAAAAAAGGCAGTTTCGTTGTGGAATCACAAGTTTTTCTACTGTGCTATGTCGAAAATATTAAGGCAAAGTTCTAAGGTAAAATTTCAGAAGTTATACTTTTTTTTAAAACTTTTTTAATCCGTTTATCTATTATTAACAAATATTTACACTTTTTTAATTATTATTTTAGATATACATTTATCACCTTTATCTGCACATTTATTAGAACTTATATTAATCGATCTGATGTTTTATTACACAGAGAAAAGTCTAAGAGATTTCACTTATTAAGATATTAGTAAATTAACATTTAACATTAAGCGTAGAAAAACATACATGGAGACATCATGGTAAACAAGAGGTAAAGGTCAAGCATGCATTTCGGGTACATCCATAACGTGATTGGTGAGTTTTATTGTGATAGTACATTCGCGAGATAGGGTAGCGCCGGACCACATGCACTTTTTTTTAATCATTTTATTTCATTACGATGACGCAGTTTCAATGTTGTCCAAAAAACATCTTGCTCATGCTACAGAAGCAACAGTAGGTTTATTCTAAAGTACAAACAAGGGATTTACAGAAAGGGCAGTGCGTTTTCTGGCGAGATCCACACAAAGGCAGAAAATCACTGCCATGAACTTAAGAAACTGAAATTTGAAAAAACTAAATGTTTGTTTTTATTTTGTATTCATTAATTTTGCGTTTTTAAGTAACATTATTTTTCTTAAAGAAAGTATAATCGAGTCAATAGTAATGCACTTTTATGGATCGGTTAATATAATTTATCGTTGAATAGTGGAAAATTATTGAAATTCATTTTTGAACGATTGAACTGAATATTGAAAATTTCAATTGATGTTTAAAAATGCAATAATAATATTTTGTCAATTGCATTTTTTAAATTTTTTTTACTTAATGCATTTTTCCAGATCTTTTCTGATTCTATTTATAATATGATGAGAATGTGTGAGGATTGGTTACGGTTATAGCTGAGATGACTTAACGTTACACATTTTTGTTCTAAATATCACTTAATGTTTGACTTTTTTAAAAATGGCAAATTTTATAATTCAGGAAAAATCCTTGCGTAATTTGCATGTAAATTTTGTTTTTTTCAGAATCTCAATCCTTACCAAATTAAGGTGGGAGAAGAGTTCGATTTCATCCAGGCCTCCTACGGAAGAGTATGCAGCTACGGAAAGGAGGACAGTAGTCTCAACTTTGTGGGCCGCACAATAGTTCCTTATGTGTCTCGACTACTAAAGTTATCCTCCAATATCAATAAATTAGGTAACCGCAATTTTTTTTCATTCAATCGTATTACACTTTACATGATTACATTTAATTTAATGTAAACTTAAATATTTATATCATCATTTAAGTGAAACTGCACACCACTTACAAATTGCTGGGTATAGATTAAGCCACCTCAACCATATTATTATGAGATGAGGAAAGAAAAATGGTGATTCTATAAAGGACACCACAAAGCAGAGTTAAGTTTAAATAGATAATAAAGGTGAACACTAGAGGAAAGGTAATCGTTTCGATGTGTATGAACCTTTTATTTATTTAAGCGAAGAACCACTCATGACTCTTGCTTAAAATTTTGTTTGTATATTATAGTTCTCTGTATCCACTTCGTAAAGCTCTACTTTGCTTTATACTCTTTCAGCCTTCTGATTCTTCACTTTACTAAACAGAAAGAGATGGGCGCATGAAATAAATTTTAGCAGAAATGTGCAGGGAGTGTGCAAAGGAAGTTTTTACTAAGGAAGACGTTTAACTGGTAGAGCTTAAGCTTATATCTCAACTCATGATTGTAAAATTAAATCAATGTGAGTTTAGGTCAAGATGAAGGTCAGAAAGAATGGTTCACGTATTTTCGATTTTGTTTTCTGAAGAAAGGAGATTAAAAACAAAATATATGATGAATTCCGTAGCATATAAATAATGTTTTCGTTTGCCTTGTGAAATAAAAAGAAATGGAACATCTTTGTATGAAAAAAAAGTCACCGCTCTTGAATTTTAAACTATATTTTTGTACAAAAATAAACTTCTAAATACGAAATAATATTAAAAAAAAAATGTAAGTTAGGAGTATTAAGTAAAATAAATTAACTCATAGATAGAAAAATAAGAATAGTGTAAAAATATATCAAAGTAATGACATAAAAGATACAAAGGTAAAAACAATGTAAAAATCAAAATGCAAATGTAAAAAGTTTAAAATTAAAAGAAAGAAATAAAACTGATATAAAAATGAAAAAATTATCTAAAAACAACACTTAAGTAAAATGTTGTTTAAAAAAAGAGTAAAAAGGAAACTAACATAGCGTAGATTATAATTAAACAATATTTATGTATAAATACTTGGCTCTATCAATTAAAAGTCTATACCAATCTATGAGGTCTTTTATAAGCGAATAATTTTAAGGATTTGTAAAAGGTAAGCGTTAAAGAAAGGAGGTCTAATTCTTGAAACAATGGCTAAAAAGGGATCAATGGCAGCAGCAAGCATTCAACGATATCTTTTTTCCAGTTCCAGCAATCCTTTGCAAGGAGCCTGATTAAGAAAAGGTACGGAGTTGGCGCACAGGAATTTAAAACGTATTCTCTAAATCTATGTGAACGTTTTTGAATAATATGAGAACTCTACAATCATTGTATATACAGCTAAAAGGGATAAGCAGGTGGGAATACACACAAGGTTAGGATTTGATTCTTTTACGTCTATGCTACGATCAAACACGTTTTCACGTTTAGAAGCCTCTTAAGTAGTTGCAAATCAATGATATTTACGGTTTTTGAAGATTGTTGATTAATCTCTTATATTTTTTAATTATTTCCTAAGAAATGATAATCTTTTATCAGATGAATATTTTTAAAAATTGATGGCACGTTTTGTTTTTTTAAAATTCCATCACATGTCACATTGAGCTTTTCTACAAATTCACGTATTAAAGAAACGTGTTTTATAAGTATTTATCATTAATCGAACGTGATAATATTTAGAATTCAGTGATTTGCAACTTGATCATAGTGTCTACAGTCTTAGTAGCTCATCTTCTCTTCTCTTTATACTTTTGAAGACAATATATTCAGAAGAATTCTGGTGGCTATATTTTTACTTTAAAACAAAGCTTTAAATGTTGTATTATATTTAAATAAACACAAATTCAACCCAAATAAAGTTTGACGGTATATTTGCCAGACGTTTTATCCTCAGATAATGAATGAGTTGTTAAATATGTCATAAGATTTTTAAATTATTGCTTAATACATTTCATGGCAATAAGACTAAATTAAACTATGTTTGTAAAATATGTCTACATAGGTTATTCAGGATATCAGAGCGAATAATTACCATTTACTTTAATAACTTTTAGATAGAAAATGTAATATTTTCCGACTGTAATAATATAAGAATAAACAAAGTTTAAAATAACTACGTTATACTTATGTATAGTGAAACATCACAGTGTTCCTGGAAATTAAATATTTTAGTTACAGGAATAATAGTTGAAAACGACACTCACATATTGTAATCTAACTTTCTGACTGTTAAACAAATATTCAAAACCATTTCACCACAGTGCTAAGGAATGGGATACGTCTTTTACTGTTAAGTACACAATTCACATAAAAACAATTGCTATAATATATTGTTTAGTTCTACAACTTAATGACAAGAACACTAATATTCGTTGTTTTCTTAGAGGCTTTTAATCCACCTTGACTTCTCTACTGCTACACTTCATGAAGCTATAATTTCATGAAATGGTGAAGCGCCTCAATCTGATAAACGTTCAGTTAATGAAGCAAAAATTCCCCACTTCTCTGTCTGCATATCCGAAAATCATAGTGAAGATATCAAATTACAAAATATCACAACTGTAGTTGACTAATGTAAAGTTACTTCTATTAAATAGCACTAATTATAACAAAGTAAGTACTTCTCTTCATGTCATAGCTACCTTCTCGTGTAGGTATTAGCTTTTGTGATCTTAAGAAAATAATGTGTTCTATTAATGTACTATTCGTGAAAATAATTTATGCAAAAATAGAAACATCACGAAAAATTAATTCACAAATGAATCGAAATCATGCGTAAAACATATGCGCTTTCATTGGTCAAAATATAAAACTTTTTACAGCTTCACCTCAGTACTTTTTCAAATAATATTTTTAGATTCCAGCTGGAATTTATGATCATTGGTTTATTTTAAAAATGAGTATTTTTATCACTGGATGGGTCACTTTCTTTCAGGTATCACTTTCTTTCAGGTCAGACTTATCACCAACAGACGGCATTTGCATTACATTTCAGTGCTAGATATTACATTGATAACTTCTTCTAAATTAAAAACATTCATTTTTAAAATTATTTCTTTGATGTATTTGTTTTTACACCTTACAGACCGTGCGCAATTGTTAGAGAAGTTTTAATTTCATTGCTTTTTAGAAGATAAAAAATCAACAATTAGAATTTCAACTAAAGTATTAAATAAACCTTAAAAACATTTTATGTACTATTTATGATAAAAAGACACCAGCCGTCGATTCTTAACTAGATTAAACATATGAAAGTTTGAAATTTCAAATTTTTATAGCAACATTTTTCAAATACTACTACTTTAACTTTACAATAAGAAAGCACCATACTTCGAAGGACGCATTAAAGATTTTAGATCTGTAAAACTACACAATTATTCAGTCAATTTGACTTTACAAAAATTTTTCAAAATTCAAAACAAGCATGTCATAAAACATAGTTTAAAAAAACATCATTTTTCCATTGTAAACATTACAGGCAATGCCTCAGTCAAATTTCAAAACAAAGTTCCAATATATGCTCTTTAGCATACTTTAGATTCAAAACCATATATGCTTCATCAGTTTTCTTAAAATCTCGTTTCCCAGAATTCATTTTGATTATTCTTTATACGCAAGTAGGCTAGCTTATCAACAATTTAATACACGTAATGCCTCGTTTTCTAATCCATGGATTTGTTAAGGATATGACACTTGATTTTCGGAGCTACAGTGAATTGAATGTCTTGGCCGGACGTAGAGCTCTAACTACTCCTTCTTTGGCTTTGACAGGAGCTCTCATCATAGGTGGTTAAACAAGCGGTGTATCTCCAAATAGTTCAGGATATAATAGGATAGTTTATAAACGGTAAGGGATTATTTAATATCCGAACTGAAACTAATTATTCAGATTAACAAAAAAAATTAAATATCTCCTGCATATAAAATTTGATACTAAAAGAAAAATTACCGTGAAATATAGTAATGCAGCAGAACTGCATTGAGTTAGAATTAAAATTTCTCAGAGTAAAATAAGTTTAGCCTATTTTTTTAATAAATGATATTATGAATATTTTCCTATTGAAAATGCAAGTTCATATTTTAATAATTAATATTTGCATTTAAAAAGCACTATTTTTCACGGTACTTGCAACAAGAGATTATTTTGTGTTTCCCAGTTACAATAATTTTTGGAGGCCGTTATTTACTGAAATACATTTTGTTATTACCATAAATTTTAAATAAATTAGAGAGTTACCAAAAATGCCTCTTAAATATCTTAATTTAAAAATAAAATTATGTTTAAAAAAAGCAAAATATTTTATTATATTGTTTTACTTTAAATTTGTGGAAGGATTTAATGAACTAGATTATCATTATTTTTTATAATTATTTTGCAGGAATTTCAAACTTTGTTTGCCTTTTAGTTTGAACTTTTACTCTACAAAAAATATAAATATGTCTCATATTATTGCTTTGTATTTCATTCAAGCTTATAGAAGCATAAAAAAGCCTGAGAATATTTTTAAAACAGTGAAATGAAAAGGGATTTTTATCAAAATAAATTGATATGCGGGTATTAAGATATGTGCCATTAAATAACGTTTTAGTTAAGAGTTTTTGTAAAAAGTTTTATAATAACTAACTGTAATATAAAATGGGCAGAATTTTAACTATATGGCTTTCCATAAGAAATCTGTATCGGAAAATAGTAAATTCTAATTTTATAAAAGTCTGTGTTTAGCATGCAATGTATAAGAAACGAAAAGGCAAACAATTTTCATGAAGATTTTCGACTTCATCTAAATAATTGGCCGGAATTATTAAGTTTCTACTTCTAGAAATTTGTATACGAGTATAATTAAGGGATATTTTTTTTAAATTAATGAACATTCAGTATTTAAATCCAATGACTTTCTTTTATTTTATTAAACAAACGTGACTTACGATTGCTTATTTCTTTTTAAAAATATAATTCTTGTTTATCAAATTTTTATTTATTAATTTGGTAAAAAGTATGTTCTTAGTTTTAGGCTAAAAAATTTACTTGAATTTTTATGCCAGACATTTATGCCGCTTGTATTTTTATAACGTGACCTCTTTAAATATTAATTTATTGCATGTCTATTTTGTGACTATTTTTTTCTGTTTCAAAAAACAAAGTGGTTAAAGTAAATATTTCAGTTAACGGGATATAAGGAGACGCAGGAAATCACTTCATTGGAGGTTACACTTTCCCTCTATAGAAGACTTCAGCTCGCTTACTTGCGATTCAAGAGAATTTTTCAACTCTGAAAAGAAAAAGAGAACAAGTTATATTTTATATATTGCACATTTAAAATAAACAAAACAAATGAAGTAAACATTAATTTCAAATAAGTAGATTTAATTCAATTGTAGCCAACGACAGTTTAAAGGACTATGCTCAGCTTATTTATTATATATTTTACGTATCTTTCAAAAAAGAATTACGATTTATAGCTTCAGAAAAGTTTATATTACGTTATCTTGCAAGAACTTTACTTACAATAATAATGGCATTATTGGCACTTCAAAATATATTATTCAATTTTTCAGATAATGTTTGTATTAATAGCCAATTTTCATAAGATAATTATCTTATTACATAATTATCTGCTTATTAAACATCTGTTTTACTGAAAATTGGATGATTTAAATACTTAATAAATTTACTTTTATTACTTTTTATTAATATCGGTAAAATTTCACACTAAATTTTCAACAGCTCCTAATGTACAGTGCTTTATTTTGTGGCATATTTCGGTCAAATAAAGGACGTAAGGTTTTAGATATTAATTCAGACAATCATAGCTTGAATATTTTAATAAGAATCTTTAATAATTAAAAGGAAAAAATTCTAACTGCAGGCACTAGCTTATTATGTTATATCCTTGGAAAATGACGCAACTGTTGCTCATTTAACCCAACTCGGTGGTCTCCTGCGAACCTACGTCACGGAGACGAGCAACATTACCCACGCAACACTACCACAGGCCCTTTTATAAGGTGAGCCACATTCACTCATGAAACAACAGTATGAAACAACAGTCATGAAACAACAACCGAAACAACAGAAACAATGATAAGTTATGTTTGTCAACACACATAGGAAAACATTCAAGCCTTAAGCGGGATTTGAACCAGCAACCATTAGCTTCGCTGTCAAGCATGCTGACCGGCTGACTTAAATAATTGCATAAAATGTGTTAATAATAATGTATTAATGTGACTATTAGAATATAATATTGTAATTTATTATAAGTTCGGTCAAGTTGGTGTCTACTTCAATTTATAACTCTTATACAGGGTTATTCATAATTCCCTCTGCTTACTACAGCCTCAAGTTTACTATAAGTGGCTTCAATGGTGCATGTTACTGCCATCTACCGGCAACTGTTTAAATTAAAACTTGAATACTTTCGGAATAATTTCATATGTTCTTTTTTGCCATATTCGCCTTCATTTTTTTTACTATAACGCTTCGAAACCCCGGAGGGAATTATGAATAACCCTGTATTCTAAATTATTAGTGCTTTTTTTAAATTTCACGCATTATTTAATTTAAAATTTTTTAATCATCATACATTAGGTTGCCTTTAAAACAAAAGAAATTGTGCATTGAATTCTACTCTATAATTTTATCCAATTAGCTTATTGATTCAAAATCATCGAAAGAGTGATGATAAGAATAACAATGTCTCACTAGTGAATTCATCTTGATCTTCCGCTTCCGCCTCAGCAGCCAATTCGGCGGGTGTCTTCCGTTTCCGGTTCAGACTGCTCCCTTCCATATCTGCAAAGGGATCTTCCTGTTGGACTTCTTCCTTCTTTTTAATACCATACTATATAAAAGATATCAAAAGTTATGACTTCCAAAAACTTTTTTTTTATTTCTTTAGATTATTAATAAATAAAAATTTGAAAATACTACATGTGTCTTAGGCTAGGGTTCTTTTTCCCTTGCTTTTAACCATGCGTCTGATTGGAACACAATATCTTAAATTGTGTATGAATGGTTCAGATTACACTTTAATGAAAAATGCCTGAGGGTTTCAGGGATAGAAAAACTTAGTGTATAAGTCCCAAGAAGTAGTTTCTATAGTTTTCTTACTTTGTTTCCGTAAAACTAAAGAGTCTCCTTCAAATATTTTCCGTTTTTTTTTGAGAAACTTACAATTTTTAATTCTCTATTATTTTAAGCAAAATTCCTGTTAGAATATTTTTACTAGATACTCACATAGAATTTCGGAGAAATATAAATTTCAGCTTATACTAAATATCTGACATTCTTTAAAATGTTTCAACATTTAATTTAATCATTATAAGGTTTAGGAAAATATATGAAAATAAATATGGGATACTTGGATGGAAGTTTTAAAAAAGAGTTTTTGATAGTAAATATCTAAATATCTTGTAAAATAAATGCTGTTTCTTTCAATTTTTATTGACTTTTAAAATCTATTTTTTTCATAGTCTTAAGTAAAGGTTATAAAAACATGCTTTACTGCAGGCACATACTATTTGCTACAATTTATTTAAATGGGGAAGATTTTCCATTCTATGTATTAAAAATAAATGGATTGAAAAAATTTGCAAAGGCAAAATAAGTTGAATGCGAAGTAAAATTACAAATAAATGTAAATGTTTAATCATTATATAAGAAAAATAGAGGCATTAATTGCAGAACTTATGACGTGTTAATTTTGTATTGCATTTTTTTCTACAACAAATTCTCTTCAGATATTACTCTGTAAATAAAAAATTAGTTATTTTTTTCTCATATGCGTTCATCAACTAATCAATTAAAGTACTCTAGATATTTATAAATACATAATTCTAAATTTATATTTATAAATACATAACCAAACCCGCAGTCGTATTGAAAGCAGCGTTATTAATTTTTAATGAAGTTGATATTTTTTATGCATATAATATTTTTTCGATATTTTTACTTATAAAGAACTATAAGTAAATACTGAACAGTTTGAAAAAAAATTTGGTATTAAATTTTTGCTCTGGTATGAAACGTTAAGTTTGTATCTTTGCTCGCACGTGTTTGAAACAAAACAAATATGTGAATAATTGGTATAGTAACTATACATATAATATAATAATGATAAATGAAATAAACTTGACCTAGAATACCCAATGACTATTAATTTAATGCATAGCATCGGCTATTATTGTTTTAAACAGCTGATTACAGAAAATTTTGAATCAACTTTTGGAGAAGATTTCAGAGAAAGTCTAATATTTACTTAAGATACCTCGTTAAACTCCTTCTTGTATTTTGAGTTAAATTGTTTACTTTTGCTTTCTTATTTTCAGTTCATAAAATGTTGATGATAGAAAATCACTTAACAGCACTATATGCAAATTCAGTAATAGGATGGATTTAGAATTATATATTTATGTACATTCAGTGCTATTTTTTAGTCATATTTATGTATATTTAGATAGATAGCGAACGCATAATAGGAAAAATAATTGTGTTTTATTTACAAAATTGATTTTGCCGAGGATTAGTAGAATCGAATGCAATTAAAATGATCAGACAAACTTAACAATAAAAAAATTCAAACTCTGACTATTGCTTATCTGAAAGTTTAGCTGTAAATTTTCTTTAAATAAGTTAGATAATAATAATTTTAGATCTATGTGACCAGCAACACGACTAACAAAAATAACGTTAATCCTCCTGTTTTGAGATATAAAGATGGTTTTGTACAGAATTTTAAATTACTTTTTTCAAATAAAGAAAAAAAATACAAGATGGCATTTTTTTGAAGCAAATTGAATTTTACTTATTTCAAAGGGATCAGCAAAAATTAAATACATAAATTTTTTGTGCACTTAAATATCATTGTCATCAAGCAACTTCAAAAAATAAGTATTTACATCATCTAAAATCATTTTAAATTTTCCATTTCCTTCTTACTTAAAAAATATACATTTTGATGAAATAAATATAAATATAATAAGAAATAAATTCAACATAATTTTCCAAATTAGCATAACCATTTTTATTAAAAAAAAGATAAATTAATATTTTTATCGTCGCAAATGAAAATAAACTCTTATTTTTTAACAGGCTGCGACATTCCAAAGCAGTGATATTTATTTAAATTAAAATAACATAACAAGTTATTAGATTTTCTTAGACGCGAAAGAACTCGGAATACCAGAAATTGTTTCAATAATTCCTTCCCTCATACATTTTTTTATTAAAATTCTTCCTCTAAATGAAAAAAAATATTTCACGAGTTTTGCTGTATCAAATAACTTTAAAATATTAATGTATTCTGCATTAAACAATTTGTTTTTAATTAAATACAATGAAAAAACTTTTTCTAGATGAAATATCTGTTTCAAAAAAGTTGGTAACATTTTTGTTCTAAAAATAAATGACTTTAGGTGGAAGTAATTTTAATGAAGTTTCTTTATTGTACTTAAATAGATTCCCATAACTTATTTAAAAAATTAATTCCAAGAGACACTGCCCGCATTTTTTTGTAAAACAAATAACTTTACCATAACTGTAAACAATTAAATCTGCCAATATCTTTTTTCCAAAGCAAAGAAAAAAATCTTTAATGCATCTTTTTTTTTACAGATTGAAATTAAATTAGAATGCGTATAAAAATAAGATTTAACATTATAAGAATTTATCAAACTGTGATTTAAATCACAAAAGTGAAATAAAATGCATAAGAAAAGAAAATATACCCATTATTAGCCCATTGATTTTCGTATACTATTTGGTGATATTCATGAATTAGACTCACTGTCTATATTATCATGTTAGTACAACTACTGTTTGAGTATATTTAGTTGAAGGTGAATTGCGACCAGTTATCTAAGTTTATGAGGACTGATAGAGCTAAACTGTCAGATTTAGTTGTTTAGTTGTGTACAATATGGCATACCTGAAAGTCATAATGTACTATTTTTCTCATATATGTTTTTTTGGGAAAAAAGAGTAACAGTATGATACTCTAGATACACTTGTTAAATCTGCGAGTTATTTAAAAATTCTAGAATTTCAGTGGAAAAGTATCAAATATATCTATTTTGTATGACTATACATGAAAATTATGCATGTAATTTGCATGCCAAGTAGTCAACGACAAAATCAAGGGGAGGTTTTACTTTTCACTTATTTTGCTATTTCAAGAAATTTTAAGTAAATGGAATGTATGCCACGATGTTTAATTGCTGAAGATACCTTATAAATCTTTTTAATTCTCCCTGGAGTACAGGGATATTTAGAGCATCCTCTACGAACCCAGAGGTACTAGGTCTGAATCCTGCTGGCAGCCAACGCACATATCTCTGACAAATTTCTCCATCCACATCACTATTGAGACATTCTGCTACAAATTTGAAATACATTGAGGTTTTCAAATTAGACTATTATTTGTTTCGTAGCTATTTGGACTAAACTTTACTCAAATTGCAAAATCCTTTTTTACATAGTGGCAATGATCATGAATCCACAAGCAGTGTTTTTTTTTTCATTCAGAAAGAATATTTATTTACATAACAATTCGCATTTGGAATATATTTGGATTTCTCGAAAAGCCCTCTGGGAGTAAGACATTAAGTATATATCAGGAATTTTCAAAAGCCCCCTAGGGTGCTGAATTCAGAGGTGCCATACAGTGTCTTTTATTATCATTTACTGGAAAACTATAGCAGATCGAATAAGTTTCAAAATATAGTTGATATATATAGTGATGTATGTACGTAAGATATGAGTATTGTTGCGTCTTCCCCTTTATAACATTAATCATTTTACTTTTCAATGCATGGTGCAGTGTATGCGTCATTTAAGGCAGTAAAATGAGACATAGTTTTTCTCATTAGTCTTTTGTTTGCCATCTTATCGTTAAATTTATAATAAAAAAGCTTTACACGGAAACTTGACTCACGCTGAATATTTTCAAACTAATCACCCAATACATCTCAATCTCCAACATCTGGCTCCTCAACTAAAATTATACAATATGGGCAGTAACTGTTTAATTCAAAGAAAAGTTTGTGCACAGCTGCTACAAAAACAAAAAATTCCTGCATCTCAGCTAACAACGTTCAGATATCGCCATTGAAACTTGCCAAACTGGAAGAAAAATCTAAGAAATTGCTTAAAAGAAACAAAATTGTTATAACATATCTTTCTTTGAATACGGATGATTAAACTATAACTGATAAAAGGAGTGCAACAAAAATTGATATTTAAACTTTATTTTTTTTCAAAAAACGAAAATTAAATTTCGTAAAGGTAGATATAAATTAAATCTTCCATGGGTCAAAGGGGATACTGTCAATTTATATTAGGCTATTAGTATTAATGCTGGGAATATATATCAGGCTATTAGTTAGAATTTAGTGTGAGTCACTAAGTCAATTTGCCAATTTACCAATATGACAAAAAAAAATGACTGGTGAGAAAAATTTACCATTTCAGTCTGAAACACCATCGAATAGAAGGTGAAATGATTAGTTTAATATAAGAAAGATGCAACATGTACCGTTACCAAAAAGTTATGAGGTTTCTCTTGCTACAATGAGACTCCATTCCCGTACGAAGTTAAGTTTCCAATTATCGCTCAAAAATAAATATTGAAACAAATGTGGATTATATAATACTAGCGATTTAAAAAAATGGATAATGAGCAGAAAGCTAACCTATCGCACTAAATGAATTCTTAATAATTTAGAGCATGGATCATTATTTCTATTTATTTCATAAATAGTTAACACTTCGGACTACTCTGAATAACGTTTGATCAAATGATCGGACCTTCATGTTCTAGGACTCAATTTTAATAGTAAATATGCTTATTATTAAGTGCAGACGGCATTTTAAATTACGAAATCAGACACAAAAGCCTACTTTTTCCGAATAACCTTTACCTTATACCTTTGTTTTTACGGATTCGGATTTCTAACCCCCAAAATATAGGAGGCAGCCTCAATCTGGGATTGGACAAAGATTGGACCCCTTAATGTAAATTTCATTTTTTGCGTTTTTCGCTATGTATTGAAAATCCTTTTAAGCGAATTGAAAAATCTTTGCCCATAATTATAAAATTTGTTTATGCAAAGATTATTTCGCACAAAAAATAACTTTTAGTAAATATTTATTATTTTATATCATTTTATTTAATAATGATCGAAAAAAAATTTTATTTGCGAGGTATACAATTTTTCACATGACTTTAAAAAATATAATTTTGCGTGGCAAAATACAAATTTTGAGCAAAATCAGTTGAATAGTTCCTGAGAAACTGAATTTCAAAAATGTCAGATATTTAAAATTTCATTTCTCAGAAAAATTTGACCGATTTTGATCAAATTTTGCATGCAATATATTCTTTAAAGTGATGCAACAAATTGTATACCTTACACTCCAAAATTGTTTGACCATTATCAAATAAAATGATAAAAATAATAAATATTTAATAAAGGTTTATTTTCTGCATGGCATTATCTTTGGAGAAACTAATTTTATAATTATGTGCAAAAATGCTTCGATTCGCTAAAACAGTTTTCGAGATATAGCAAATTAAGCAAAAATTAAAATTAATATTAAGGGGTGAAAACTTTGAACCGCTCTTCTGACCAAAGTATAGAGACCATATTTCCCAGATTGCGGTTACCCCCTATATTCTAAGGGTAGAAATTCGCATCCATCGTAGAAAAGGTATGTTTATTCAGAGAAAGTACGTTTTTGTGTCTGATTTCGTAATTTAAAATATCGTCTACACTTATTAATTAGCATATTTGAGGTCCCCCCCCCGAATCATTAAGATGAAGTCATAAGAGTCTGAAGATCCGATCGTTGGAAAAAAAATTATTCAGTTTGGCCCGTTTTTTTCTCTTCTTTTTTGTCTCTCTTTTTTTTTTTTTTTTGATTGTTGTTGCAGTTGCACGCTGTATATTAAGCGAATATATATGAAATGCAACAAATATTATTTATTTGAAATGCTGAATGACAATCTTAAATCTCGAAAGGGGGCTACATTTTTATTATGGTTAGAAACCTCGAGTATACATATTTTAAAGGATTTAGATAAGCATAAATCAATTTTAAATCAATATTTTAAATAGAAGGAGAAAAAACATGTCTGAATAAGGAATATATAATTTGAAAGGTAATTCAAGGACGTTTCTTAGCAATTGGATTTATTTTAAGGAACAATTTAAGTAATAATTATTCAAATAGTTTTCAAATTATTGGCAGAGCGAATTCTATTTCGCTAATTGTGTATATTTCCGACAAACATAATTTAATGTCTTCTCTTTGTTATGGAATGTCTTTTATTTACTTAAGTCTTAAACTGTTTTAAATTTATAAACTAAAAATATCGTTATTTTCCTTCACTTTTGTTAAAATGTACCTTTTTATCTATCCGAAATCTTTCTTATAAGACGAAAGTTTCCAAAATTTGATGTATACCTGATTGCCTTCTTGGTAATTACCATTAATCACAATACATTGTGAGTTCATAAAGCAGAAATTAATGAACTATAACTGATGAAGTTTTATCGAAAGTTCGTAAATTAAAGAGTATTTAAAGAATGGTAGCTTAGCTAATTATCTGACCTCTTTGGCTTTTACATGGTTTATTTCGTAATTACCGTTGAATATTTTTAAAGCATATTCAAATTTATGCATCCAAGTTAATGAGTCTCCGGTGACTTCTGCTTCTGCGTATTAATGGCAAATGAATTAAACTTGGTCATTAAGAAAATAGCTAAATATTTAAAACTTTGTGCAGAAATGTTTGGGGATTTTAAAGAATTTGAATAAAAATCCAAAGATGCAAATTTTGCATACTTTTAGTTCCAATTGTAAAATACCAAATAAGTATAAACATATCTAAAGAAAAAAAACAAATGTATATTATAATGCAGACAGAGGGTAATGATAATAAAAAGAGTTTTTGTTGAGTATGAGAGATACAATGATAAAAAAATAATTATTGCAATGTATGCTAATATTAAAAAAAACATAGATATTTATTAATTACTTTTTAGTTTAGTAAATCTAAGATTTTTTCTGTTTTGTTTCAATCGATTTCTGAAAATAATAACTTCCGCAGACAAATATTACAACATAAATTTTTTAGCAATTTTGCGTGTATTATGCAAAGGTCATTAATACTTTTAATACTGTGGTATAATTTTTAATATGGTATTACTCTTTACTAATATAGTACTACAATATTGATTATTTAATATATTATTACCATTTTCTAATATCGTATTGCAGTATTTAGTAATATTTTAATTAATTCAATTGGTATACATAATAAAATAAATACACTGTCATATAATTAATTTTAATAAATCCAATTACAATAATATCTTTAAAAAAAATCAATGTTTTTTGAAAATATATCAGTTACCCGACAAAAGTAAGTAGTCGGTTACTACTTGTACCAGGACGGAAGCGACACATGCTTGACATATATGCTGTTAAAAGCAATGTTTTCTTACACTTATTTCACAGATTAAAAAGAACACGTGACATTGGCGATTTGACTTTGATATTTAAATGGTCTGCCAAATTCGCCATTCTGCAAGATTAGAAGAACGACTTTTCAACTATGGGCTATGGTATGTCGAATGAATTATTGTTAATTTATATAGTTGCATCTTTTACTTTAATTCTAATTCTATAGCTAGTAGTGATGGCTTAGTTCCAATTCTATAAAATGCTCTACAGCATGTCGATAGATTCTTCTATAATATTTGGAAAAAGAATTACTCATGACGAAAACTAAAATGCTTTCAACGTATGGTTATAGCATATTAAACTTTATTAGTTATGTAAAAAATAAAACAATTTTAGTTTTAGAATGTAAATGGAAAAAAAGAGTGATTAAAATTTGAGGTTACACAATTTTAATACTCGTATTTATAGTATAAAAGAATAATTAGTAAGGAGAAAAATTTGTATAACAGTTGGTACTCTAAGTAAGAAAAGATATTTAGAGTCGACAGTTTGAAAACTTGGATAAATACTTTTATATGATCTGGATGCTTATCTGGAAATACTTATCTGGATAAATGCTCTTATGTGAATGCCTTTACGTTCCTTTAAATAATAAAAAAAGAATAAACTATCATTAAAAATAACTGAACTATGACATATCCTAAATTACTTTTAAATTTAAAAAAATGTATCAAAATATAGCTATTTTAAGAAAAATCTTGTATCTTAATATCTCAAATTAAAGTTCCGGTTTAAAGAAGCTTAATGTCGTAAACTAACGATGGATTCAAATATATACGAAAAGTAAATATACATTGAGCGTTAGATCTGGTAATATTCTCGTTGTTTTATACATTCGTAGATATAAAGGGATATAATAAAAGGATATAAAAAATTATCATCATTTCTTCGGAACTCAACAATGTTTAAATTAACTACAAAATTGAAGTTTTGTAGACTAAATGTGCTACACCATTGTTTGTTTGTAGTTTCCGTGTTTTAATTATTTACTTATATTTTATATTTACACTCTAAGAATGCGTTACCTTATCTCTGATTTCTTGCCTCATCTTTTCTCGTTCTTCTTCCATCTTTCTGTGTTTTTCTTTCCTCCGTTCTTCGGCCTCACGTAAGGCTTCCAATCGTTCCTGTTCCTCCTCATCAGCAGCATCTTTATCTTCTGAAGTGCCTCCTTCTTCGTCATTTCCAACCGCACCTACGTAAAACAAATAACGTCAATATGTTTTTTTTCCAAATCCAAATCATGACAATTTATAAATTTTGCTATAACATTGCAACTATCTTTCATACGTGTTGCTCCATATATTACATTCTGTGCCTGTGGATACCCAAAACTCTGAAATTTCTACTCTTTTCTTCCTGATTTAATTAATTTTTTTTGTTTCAGTTTGCCACAAGCGCTTTAAAGATACACTTAAGGAAATAATCATTATTAAATAAAAAAATATTATAAAACTTTTCGAAGTAAAAATTTATTTCAAATTTACCATACAGCATGGTAAGAAAATCATAATATTTGTAGAAAAACTAAAATAAACGGTATTTAAACTATTCGTTTCGGTAATTGGTATTTGGTAATGGTTCACCGGAAATTCTATAGCTATTATTGCCCCACATTTATTAAAAAATACCGATCTTAAAAGCAATTTTAATAGAATAAAGGATTATTTCGCCATGTTCTCATGTATCATGTTAAAATATTAAAATTCTTCCGCATTATTCATTGAATTTTATCATTCATTATAAAATTGTATTTTATTGTTAATTTTATCAAACATATTTCCTAAGTAATGATGTTTAGAATCAAATTGCTTTTGAAGCATTAGAAAAATGCCACGCATTCCATTAAAAACAGATTTTCAAAGAACAAAAGAGACGATGCTGATTATTAAAATAAGCATATTGGCTGCATACCTTTCAACCAGTTATGCTGACTAAAATTCAAATATTTAAACTGGAGATCATGTAGAGTAATAATTATATTTGACTTAATATATAAAATGCGATAAAAATAATAATTTAAAAATGTAGTTATATAAACTTGCTTTAAATTGTAAGAACGCCATTAAGTTAGAAATAAAGTGCAGATTTAAGAAATGATGTAAGATAGTTGTAAAAGAATTTTCTTTTCTTATTTAGGCATTAAATTTTAATAATTGAGGCAATCATGTCGAAATTAGGATTCATATTAATATTGATCCTACCTGCTGTTTCAAGTACCTTCATGTAAAACAATTTCATTTTACAGAAATAGTTGTTACGTTATGATTGATATAGTTGTTGAAATAAGTTACTATTAAACTAAAATTTCTATTCATGTGTCAAATTTAGAATTAAATGTTAAATGTGTTCAATTTAAATGCATATAATCAAACTAAACATAATAATGAGACATATGAACAATACATAATGATTCATCATGTGAATTTCAAAGGGGTCTCTTTATTATTAAGCAAAATTCTAATTTTCTCTTCATTTAGGTTTTGATTAAAGTTTTAAAAATAGTTTAATAAAGGCTATTAAAAAGAAATAGAAAAACTTTTCTATATCATCAAACTCAGTTCAGTTATTATACTTCTTAATAAAAATCCTGAATTCGCTGAACAGGATACAATTTTAAATTCGTTTCTATAAAATAGTTTTTAAAAAATCTAAATTGTCCTTTTTAATGAGGATAGTTCTCCAAGTTTCATCAAACTTATGAAGCAATCAATCCAAATTTAAAATGTCTATTATCTAAGTAAAAATATAATATTCTTTCTACCTTCCATTCATTAATGTTTTTTAATAAAACCTCCAACTCTCATTAACTTTATTTTATTTTTGCATTAAATATCTTGATATCTCTTAGGCGAATTTTTTTCGGAAATGAAAATTATTCATTTTCTTGAAGCTGTATTATTAAAAAAATACAAAATTGCAATAAAGTCGATGGATATTTAGATGGGAGGTGGAAAGGAAAAATACCAATAGGTGAAGGAATGATANTTTATTTTATTTTTGCATTAAATATCTTGATATCTCTTAGGCGAATTTTTTTCGGAAATGAAAATTATTCATTTTCTTGAAGCTGTATTATTAAAAAAATACAAAATTGCAATAAAGTCGATGGATATTTAGATGGGAGGTGAAAAGGAAAAATACCAGTAGGTGAAAGAATGATAATCTTTTAATTTGTTAAGGATACTGGATATCAGTTATTCACAAATCCATTTAATATTTTTTTAATGAACTAACACTTTGTTGAACAAATACTATAATGAACAAACGGTTGTGTATACACTTTAATGAGTGAAATTTAGTTTTAGTAAACTGTTGAAATTGTTTATTTAGTTTTTTTCCTTATTTTATTTTATTTCTCTTCTCTTTCGCTTAACAAATTGTGAACATTATCAAGACAAAAAAGTTTTTAGTATCTTGTAATTGTTCCTTTTCGCACGATGTAACTTTGTGTACTTATCAATATAAACTGATATCACAGTTGCTTTTCCTATTTTGCTTAAAGTGAAACATTTAAGATAATTTTGCAAATTTTTCGCTCCTTTCATGAAATTCAAACACTTTCAAAAAATTTCAGTTTTTTAAAAAATAATCTAAGAAACAGTGTTTAAAACATTAACATATTGTTATAAAAACTATTAACTAATTATAACTAATTACTATAAATTTAAATCGCTGTTAAAAAGCGTAATTAGATATAAATTAAGTTTAATTAAAAAAATATTTTCAACCTTAATATTCAAGAAAATTAAATTATGTTTTATTAAATAAAAATATTATGTGGTTCGACATAAATATGTTAAGAAACAAAATGTGAATTTGGGCAAGAATGTCACATTTTTTTTATTAATCTCTCTCTATATATAAAAGCGAAAATTTATCTGTATGTGAGGTCATTAATAATTCGAGGACGGAAGCAATGATTTGGATCGTGTTTTTTACTGCAATTAGTAAATTTTATAGGGGAGGGATGTTACTTTCCAATAATCACTTTCGAGCATCGTTTAATACGGGATAAATAGTGAAAAAATGAAATTCCTCTGTTGTAGATTATCCCTTCCCTTATATCTTTTGAACAGATTTACCAATTTGAATGGTAGTTTTGTTTCAGATTGCTAATATATTTAGACCACTTTAATATACTTTCCATTCCTCTACGTTGAGTTATTTCTAATTGAGTCGCGTTATTAATATGAAAATTGACTTTTCAGCGTAAATACTCATTTAATTGGTTATGCTGTCTTTTAGTTCTAGAACTTAAGCTAAATGATTTGTAGTAAATTTATTTTTTGTTTAACGCGTAAAAAATTTAAAGTGCTTGCGGTTTTAGATCTCAGTATTATCTTAACTTCCTTCAACTTCAGATCTAAGTATTCTTTTTCAAAGACATTTGAAACAATTAAAATTCGTTTTGTTTCGGCGGAAAAAAACCTATCAAATGAAATTCATTGATTCAAATGATTAATTATCACTAATAAGAACACAATTTGATTTTAAAAAAGTTGTTGATTTGTTATATTATTCATGTGAAACACAATTGAGACAATAAGCATATTTTTAAGAAATTTTGAGAAAAGAGGAGTGACAGATGAAAAAAGTCGCTTCTTAATTCTGATCATTAAATTTTTTTCGAAGAAAAGTTGCTAAATTTTGCTTATAAAGTCCAAAAGCAAATTTAAATAATTAATTAATGAAAACAAAAGACTATCGAGAAAATATACAACCAAATTCTAAAAGTTTAATTTTTTTAATAAAAAAAATTTCTTGTCAGTTATCAGTTACGACAAGTAAAACCTTCACTTGTGCTGTAAAAACTTTACTTGTTTGAATTTAATATACATGTATCTTAAAGTATGACTAATTTAATATACCAAAAATCATTAGGATGGGTACTCTGTAATATCGGCGATCGAAAAAGCAATATAACATTAAGTTGGAGATTAAGTTCATTTGTCACTTGAGTGTCAGGTATTACATTCAAGAAGTAATAATAATAACTCCATTTGGGCCTTATCCAATATTCTAAGTTAACTTTATTTAATTTTATGTTATTCTCATACCTTTATAAGCACTTGAGAGATTAGTTTCAATTATTTAATTTATATTTGCGCAATAATTAATAAAATACATTTGAAAAGTTCCTTTAACTGTACAATTTGTAAGAAGTCCCAGAATAATAAAAAAGAAAAAACAAATTAACAATGGCAATAACATTAGCAAAACAAATTAAATAATAATGTTATTAGAAATTCTATTGTTTTAAGATTTTATTTTAATATTTAATAGATTTTAAAAACAAACAGAAAATACACGAAATAATTTATTTTCCTAGAAAATGATTATGAAATGATGCAGAATAATCAATTACACCAGTATGATTTAAAAAATTAAAATAGACTGACTTTTATTCATCTTATAACGAATGAATTACAAATTTCGAAACCAATAACACCTAGGTATGAAAAGATGGTATCATCTGAGTAAGGTGGTATCGCATAATGTGCACAAACGAAAATTGGTATATTAAAATTTACGCCCATCGAAACGCAATTTTCAATATCAATAAAGCATCAAATATAGGATAATCATTTCTTAGTTTGCAATTGTACTAACATTAAAACTCAAATATGGTGTGACAATAATAAAAAAATTCTAAATAAATATTAAAGTTATTATTGTTCAACTTTCAAACCCTGGATAAATTACAATTATAAATATAAAAATGATATGTATTAAATGAAATATTAAATACGCACGCAAAATTTAAATAATAAAACTGTATAAGGTAATAGATCTAAATATAGGCACTGCCCTTAATATGGGAATTGCTGTAAAAAGAATATTTAGCTCAGAATTTCGGTTATCGATGGTAATATTAAAGGTAAAAACAATTTAAACCTGGTGAAACATTCATAATAGTTTTTTTTTTTTTAAATTCAATACAATGAAGAAAAGCAATGAAGGAATTTTGCTCATAGGAAAAATTGTTCTCATACATTTAATGTAGAAATGTATTATCTTTCAAATAGCCTTGTCACTAGTTTTTAATTTTATTCAATGACCGTCCATTTACAGTTGAGTAAAAATGATATTTGTACCGGTTATAGGCACTGAAATTAATTCCAATATTACTATTGTGTAAGTAAGGTTGAACTCCGACCCACCCCAGGGGGGTACACGGAGATAAAAGTAAAATTATTACAATAAAATTTCTCTAAAAACTAAAGTTACAGTAAAATTTCGCCAAATGACAGTGGTGGTGATCACTATTGTGTAAAAGCTGCACCGAAATTTAAAATCAGCACTTAAGTCTGAACAATTACAGAATTAGTAAGAACCATTACTGATCATCCATCCTGCAGTAGTATTATACAGTGATTACACTGTATACTCTAATGCGTACTGTTTTTGGGTGGATAACATTAGAAAAAAAATTTGTATTTTTGTCAGTTTATCCTGTATCGGATCCAATTTGAAAGTTATGAAATTCCATCTGATTTACGTCAATTTCATTTGCATATTAGTAGAATATACCCACATTAGGCTCCAAAGTTTTAACATGAGCATAAGTTTTCAAGGTGGCCACTGTCAATCATTACAACGAACTGATGATTTTTCTCAATTTTTATAAATCTTACAGAAATATTACATCAGCTAAATTTGAAATTTTTAATTACTGAAGCAAATAATAGAACAATTAAAAGGATTCGGAGTATCAAGGTTTGGTACTCTTACCTTATAAAAACATATAATTATTAGCTATACTTAACTATTTATAAGCTATATGTAACCATATATATACTTTAAAATACCTATCTAATAATAACCCTCAATAATGGAAAATATGCTTAGAGTTTTGAAATAAACACCGGATCATTATTTAAGGAAGAAGAGTAATTTTGATCAATGAGGATAATGAGTATTATAAAAGAAGTTTTTTGTCTCTCAAAAATAAATATAATCTGATGAATAATAATCTTATACAATATATGATCTAACATTTAAAAAAATAAAATCTATCATCAATGTACAAAACATGCTACATTAAACTCATTAATATCTTACTTAGACAGCAGAAGCATATATAAATTATACCAATAAACCTTTTTTTTTCTTAAGTATGGTATTCCCGTCAATGACTTCTGAATTTATACACATCATTTACAAACCTTATTAGATCAGTTGAAATACGTTGCAAATTCAGCCCATGAGCTATTAATGATTTATAGTTTACTTTTCCTTCTTCATAATATGCAATAATAAACATAACAAAGGTTGGTGTTAGGAAATACAAGCTGCTTCAATCAATCAACAATGAGGCACAACTTTCGAAGTTGATTAAACATCAAAAATGCATTGTTGTAGCTTAAATTAAAGATGCAATTTTAACTTCAATATAACTAAGTAACAATACAAATAAAATGTAAATCAACATTGAGCCCATTAATATTCTACTATTCAGCTGTAGAAGAGGTTATAATTATAACAATAAAAATTTTGCCACGAATATGTTGTCCCTGTCATTGACTTCTAAATTTATACACAACATTTGCAAACATTAATGGATCAACTGAAGTTCTCTGCAATCTCTAGTTCATAAATTAGACTCAATGGATCCATAAGGGGAAATTTAGAGCGATAAGCTTGCTACTCTCCATTAGATTCTTCCCTTGAGAGGGACGATAAAGTGTTGGGGCATCTATCCAAAATTCTTCGAATTCTTTCAACCACTTTAAACATCAAATTTTACTCCCGAGGTTTAAAATGAATACAAATTGCTTACATTTTCGAAGATAAAATTTGAAGTTGTCCTTAGCTCTTAAAAGTAAAAACAAACCATTTTTGAAAAGGTAGCATAGATAATAATTTTCTTAATGGTATATTTTATGATGCAACACTTTTTAATCAAGCTGAAATACAATTAACTTTTTATGATGCTTACATTTGAAACTTTCCAAAAAAAATAACAAAGGAATATCTTTTTAGTTTATTTTATTTTATCACCAGAGAATGATTTAAATCAGGTATTACGCTTTATATATTTAAGAGCTTGATATTGTAAGTTGTTAAAGTCTAGTTTAATCATATTATCATGCAAATTCAACCATTTTGGAGTTGGTTACACGATACTATAGTCAAATTTGAAAAAAAAAGTTTATTTTGATGCTTATTACAATATTAATATGTGGCACTTTATGGTATTTCAAGATTGATATTGTTGTTCAAGTTTGAACCAATTTTTCTGGAAGCCTAAGAGCTTTGACTTTCAACTAGTTACTCTGCTTATTAATTCATTATAATTCTATTATTATTTATATACTATCTCTGAAAGATTTTGACAGGTGAATAATAAAATAATCAAATTTTTGATTGAGAGGAATAATCAAATTTTTGATTGAGAAGAAATATATACATATATTATTTAAAAAAAAAAGGAATTTAAATTTAATCTGATTTTCCAAGAGCCAGATGATTAACACCATCTGACTAGTAAACAGTAAAATAAATAAATCTCACAAATGTTACATTCTAAATATGTTCCCATAAATTGTATTTATTCATTTTTCGTTTTTTGCTTAAATAATAGTGAACTTTTATAAATTTTTCTCTTTATGTATTTTTAGAAATGAATACATCGTTATTACGCTTATAGTTTTTAAAGGCGTCATTCGACTTTGTGAAAATCTATAAAAAATAATAAAATAAAAACTAGCAATATGTATATTTTTACGTCGAATTATTCATTGAATTTTTTTTTTATCCATACATCAGCACTTATAAATGGATCGAAAAACTTAACTAAGATGACTTATGACTTTTACGATTAGCTAAGTTTAATAGTTTCCTTAAAACATTAGCTTCTTTCTTAAAACTTCTGAAAAAAAGTTAATAACAGGTCGCATCATTCTTCATCTTAAACTACGTTTACTCAAATTAAAAAATGAAACTATAAAAAGAACTGTATCTTTCTAAGAATCAATTAGTATGAAAAGAATCTAATATTAAACAGCATTTTTTTCAGAATATTTACCCCAACTTTTCCTTCAGTAATTTAACTGCTAACTACTAGTTATAAATACTTCAAATTGAATACTATGTAGATTAACCGATAACTCTTTTTAATTTCAGTAAATATTAACAATAGTTAAGCCAAGCAGTAATTTAGTACCCGTTAGTTATAAAATCCCTACAAGATTTTAGTCTGAAAATAATTCTCCCTTAAAAGCCGTATTCAATTTATAAAATGTTTGAAAAATCTGAACTGCACTATCAAAAAAATATATTCCATCCGATTAATAATTCATTAAGCATTTCCTTTTTTCCTCTGCTTACATCAACACTTATAAATGAACCCAAAACTTATTTTACAAAGATGACTTATGGCTTTCCTGATAAGCAAAAGCCTTCCTTGAAAGTTGGGCTACCTTTCTAAAACTTCTGAAGAAAAGTTAATAAACGATCGCTTCATTCTTCATCTTAAACGCCGGTGTAGCTATATATATAAATTCAAGAAATAACAAACTTGCATTTATCTTCTACGATAGGCGGAATTGTGCTTCGGCTGAATCTGCGTTTGACAGCTTTCGCTTAAAGTTTGGGAATTATCGTATTTAGGAAGCAAATTATTGCTTTAATTAAAGTCTTAAGACCATGTTATGCGTAAGTTAATTTCTTGTATTCTATTATGAGTGTGTAAGATATGGTGTTTGAAAATATTTATTTATGATCTCCCTTTAATTTAAGAAGTTGATACTTTTTAATAATCTCTAACCTGTGATAAAAAAAACGGTAATATAAGTTTTATTGCTATTTTGTATTTTTTCTGAGAAAGTTCTGGATATGTTTTATCACTTACATAAAATATTCAGAATATATTTTTTAATTTTAAATTTTAATGAACCCTAAACGAAAAAAATATGATTATTAACTTTTCAGAAACTCACAAAATATCTTAGATAATTATCTTGGAATTTTTGGTTATTACAAAATTTGCAATATAAAAGAGAAGGTCAATAAAAAAATGACAATACAGAAAAGGGAGCTATGCCATGAATTCAAAAAGAGGGTAATCTAAGTTTTACTACAATTTTATATTTTTTGTGAGAAGTTTCTGAGCATGTTTTATCGCTTTAATAAATTTGACAACACAGTAATGAATATTTCTTTAAAATATTTTCAAAATATCTCTTTTAATTTGAAATTTTAATTAACCCCAAAAAATTATGTTTAATAATTTTTCAGAAGTCTCTGAAAAAGGTAATTATATCATAGTTTTTTTTTATTAAAAGAAACATTCACAATGCTGCCAAAGTACGAGATAAATGTCATTGCTTTACTGAAACTTATTCTAAAACAAATGAAATTCAAAATTTCACAACAGTGAAATAAAAACTTCATTTAATCTCCTTGATCAGTGATGAATTATAAGGTGATTAATGGAGTATAAATTCGTTGATACATTACTGCATTCACAAGTACTCGTTCAGACTGAATATTCTTATAGCTCTTCCTTTCATTTTTAATATGCTCTATAGCTTTAAGATATCTTCTTTAGAAAGCAATAGTTTCATCATTATCAAATAATGGAATTCTGATGATAATTAATTATATTAACATAAATAAAACTTGATGTCCCATATATCAGACGTTAGATCCTATATTTTGATTCAGAAAAAACTAAAAAATGAAGAAGCATTCTGAAAATTAGACGTTTATAATATTGTCCTCACTCAATAATTGCCTAATTTTTCTTTGTTTAACCCCTTCCTTCTCACTCCCGTGAAAATGACGGGGTGAACGTTTCGCCCTCTATTTCTCGCTCCCGTGAAATTTCCGGGCTGGAGTGTTCAGTAGTTACGCGCCAATAAGAATAAAACTAATTCATTTCTTTTGTCCGGAAAACATTTTATTTCTCATTTCACACACCAGATGGTAGTACCAGGATATTTTTAAGGTAATTGTAGATAGTTAGTTAATTTTAAACTAGATGTCAGCACTAATCAAATACGTGTATTTGACAAAATAGGCACTTTTATGACCGCTTTCTTGAAAATTAACCGATCGTTAAGGGGTTAAATTTAAGAATTGTGAGGCTAAATGTTTTTAAATTATTCAATTGTATTAGTTAGAAGTTAAAAATCTAAGAAAACAATACAAAATATTTATTTTATTAAATGTGAAAATAAATCTTTCACATTCAAAAAAAGTATTGAATTCGAAATTAAAAAAGAACTTTAAAAACCCATTGTTAGAAAATAAATAAAACGCTTGTAATTTTTCTTGGATCGATTTTTATAAAAAAGGAAGAATTTATGGGCAAAGAAATAGGGAGGAACAAAATCAAATTTTCAAAATACACATTCCTCCCAGAACGAAATTTTGCTGACGCCTTTGAAGAAACATTCTCAAAAACGATTTTTTTCGCACGGTCCAACTACACTTTATCTCATCTCAAGCCGAGAAAACATGCAGATACGCAAAGTCGAATAAATATTCGACGTTTTTCTTTATTTTCATTTCTTTCCACAACAGTTTCCTTCTTCTTATGTTTTATTTGCTTTATCTTCTTCAAGCCAGTGAGTTGAAAAGGAATAAAATGGTAAATGGGAGAAAAAAAATATGCACATCGCCAAATACTTTGCATGAAAATTCTCTTCTTTTTTTTCCACAAAGATTAGACGCGTGCTGAAAATAAACTTTGATAACTAGGTTTCGTTATTGTTCTCATTTTCTTATCGACATTTTAAAAACGGAAATTGGCTGCTCCGAATACTAAATTTTTTCTTCGAAAAACTAGCATGAGGAATGTTTTAACTTAGAGTGATTTTTTTTTTGACGAAAATCAAAATTAATCTTTCCAGTGGGAACAGAAAGACACATCTTTTTTTTTATGATACAGAAATTTTGGTACTGAAAAAATGGCTTTTTTAGCCATTTAAATTTATTATGTTATTGTTTTTCACCAAAGCAGCTAAATAACTAAACAAGCAGGGAAAATCTTTGAATCGGAAATTACTTTTATCACGGAATCAAAACATGAACTTTTTAAACTCATTTTGTTATAATTTTATTCATTAATTAATACATTATCCTTAGAAAAACTATTATATTTAACTTTTCAGAATTTTCTTATATACTTATAAAGAAATTTTTCTTTTATGATGTATGTTAAAAATACCAAGACTTTCGAAAAATAATGTTTTTCTTGAGAATACGAATGCTTAAAAAATATAGCAAAAGCAGTTCTTTGCTGCAGGGTGATAGTACGTTTTTTAAGAGCAAGGATCGCGTTGTTGACTGCTGAAATATTATGAATACGAATAGTTCCTTGTGCGATCAATGAATAAAAAAAAATTCAATTCAACCTCTTGCATATATATTTTTTTTAACTCCTTCTTGAAAAATAAATAAATTCTAATAAAAGTTTTCTTCAAAAACTAAACACATATATTCAGTTAATGCATAATTTATTAGGTATAAAGTTCATCTTAAAGTATTAACAGTCATTAGTAATATACGTGTTGCTATTTTTATTGTATTTTTCAATTGTAATACGCTGTTTATCTGTTGTAAATATAAATTATTTATAAAAGACAAAACTAAGTATTTAAGCATAAATTCATATACATTTTATTTTTTATCAAAGAAAGCTTGAATTTATAATAATAGAAATTCTCCCCTGTCACGGTGTGATGCTTTGAAGATGTAATAATAATTTAATATTCAGAGACTCTTAGAAAATTTAAATTCAGAATTTGAATTAAAGAAGCTTTAAAAATGGCGTAATGTTTATTTTAATTAATAAGCCCATAAAATTTAGATTTCAAACTTTTAGGTTGGAGCCAGGTAAAGCAACGAAAGCAAGAGAAAGGACGTTTGCATTAGTGTCACAATATGATACTGTTATATTTTCTATAAAGTAAACAATGAAAGATTGAAAAATATGACAACCGAAGCTGACGTCGTCAGGAGCCACCAGCCCCGGAAGTCATAAATGCAAAACCTTTTCTCCCGAGAGAGCACGACAAATGTCTAAGTTGCTGTCCCTGTACCCCAAAGGTCTTGCCGAAATTCCAGGTAGAGAGAAGATAAAATACAAATTACAAAAACCAAATACAAAAGTATAATACTTGAACAATTACGAAAGAAAACAAATGTTCAAAAACTTACTTAAAAATAATAAATCCCAAAACCAAAGAACACAACACACTACTAATCTTCAACTAAAATGAAATTAACGAAAAAACAACGCCCCCTAATTTAATGCGCAGAAGGAAGAAAAAAGAAAAGAAAAAGAGCAAGAAAGTTGTTTCCATCATTACTGGAAATGCTTAACCGGGGCAACTCAGCTAAGACTCGATCATGCCCCATGAAAAGAAAATTAAAACTAATAATTTTTAATCATATAGTGTTGTTATATGAACAAAACTAACTCCAAGGAATCAAGTGTATCTTCAGAATAGTAAGCAAAAATTTTATTCATTTTAATTTATATTTTTGTATCATCGATTTCTAGCATTCATCGCTGTTTACTGCTAATTAATTATTACCTTTATATTTATTTAAAAATAAAAAACTTTAAGAGCTTCATCATTAAAATGAAAAAAAGCTGACGTGTATCGAGAGTTTGAGAATAACACTTCTCGTTAAAATGACACCATGTAACTGATAAAAACCGAACAGCTTAAGTACTAAGACAGATTTAGTTGCAACGAAAAATTGAACGGGGCAGTAATGAGGTAAAAACAAAAGAAGCCACTGTAGCTGAGTGAAATGTGGTAGAAACAAAATAAACCACAGAGGGAGTGAAATAGGGTAAAAACAAAAGAATTGTATCTGAGTGAAATGGGGTGAAAACCAAAGAAACCTTTGTAGTTGAGTGAAATGGGGTAGAAACAGAAAGACAACCACTGCAACTGAGTGGAATGAGGTAAAAACAAAAGAAAGCACTGAAGCTGAGGGAAATGGGGTAAAAACAGAAGAAAACACTGTAGCTGAAAGAAATGAGGTAAAAACAAAATAAACCACACGGAGGGAGTGAAATAGGGCAAAAACCAAAGAATTGTAGCTGAGTGAAATGGGGTAAAAACCATAGAAACCATTGTAGCTGAGTGAAATGGGGTAGAAACAAAGAACAACCACTGCAGCTGAGTGGAATGAGGTAAACACAAAAGAAAACACTGTTGTTGAAGGGAATGAGGTAAAACACAAAAGAAAACACTGCAGCTGAGTGAAATGGAATAAAAACGATAGAACCTAATGTAACTGGGGGAAATAGGGTAAAAACAAAAGAAATCATTGTAGCTGAGTGAAAGGATGTAAAAACAAAGGAAACCAATGTAGCTGAGTGAAATAAGATAAAAACCAAAGAAACCATTGTAGCTGAGTTAGCGAGGAGGCCAGAGTAAACAAATCAGAACAGAATCTATTTCCATTAAAATCAAACTTTGCGTCATCCATCCTTCTTTCTGCAATTCCGATTTTTTTTTTTTTTTGCTAATCACAAAGCAAATTCTGCAAAAATCTTTAAGCTCAAAAGATAAATATTGGAAAACTAGTTTTTACTTACATTAATTTAAAACCACAAAATATAAAATTAGCTTTTATCTAATTCAATAAAGCAGAATTTCATGAATATATTAATGATTAATGACATTTTTAATTTCTTTTATTAATAAATTCCTTAATAAAGTTTGTTTGTTTCTAAAATGCTTATTTGGAATGAAAACAAAAAAATAGAAAAAAATATTTGCCCGTGATGGTTGTAAGAATACTTTATGTCTAAACCGTTAAATATTATTCTTCATTTTTTCTCTTTATATTTAAAAAGAAATATTCTATAATATTTAGATACATTCGGTATTTCTCATTTCAGTGACATGATATTATCCAAACTTGATAAAACTCAAGATTTAGAGAATAAAGTGAAGTATTTATGCGATTCAAGGAAAATTTAAGCAAAAAATAGTTCGTAGAATTGAAAATTTGTTTCGGTCAAAGCTTTAACGCGTAACAAATTGTGTCTATAAAACGTGCCAACTTTTCATTTTAGTTAGTAATAGAACGTGACAACCATTTTGCACTAAAAAGAAAGTATTTTCTCCAGAAAATCTCATCTTCTTTCTGCTTTTTAAGGAGTGATATATATGCGGTGTGAAGAAAGAATAAAATAGTGTCTCGTCTTTAGAACGAAAATTCAATCATCACAACTTGGTTAAGAGCAGAGTTATTATTATTTTTTTGGAAAATATTTGTATAATATTATATCATTTATTTTTCTTTCAAAGGACTTTTGTTCATTGATTTATCTTTTTACTTAGCTTAACTTGGATTTAAAATTTTTTATTCCTTTTATCGTGTTTTATTTCATTGTTAAAGTTTGAGTTTTGATTTTTCTGAAAGTTTAAAATGAAAAATGTTGAAAAATATATTTGAAGTATTTTATTAAAAGTGGAATATTTAAAATGCAGTTTGTTATATATAGTTGCATAGAGTTTGTATTGCATTAACTGTGACGCTTTCTTTATTTTCTACCCTTTAGCAACCACCCTTTAGCACCCTTTTCCACCCTTTAGCTACCCTTTAGCATTTGAGAGAGTTGCGCATGTGCTGTGAAGCTAGAATAGTGTTGACCTTAGCAACGTAAGTGTTGGGAGAAAGCGTAAAGCTATTCAAAACCTCTCTGTTAACACACAAAATACACGCAAAAAAAATAATATAAACTACTTAAACAAGGCATAGTAAATTTTACTAACTTTAACGAGAATTATAATCATTAGTTTACTTTTAAAAAGTAAACTAACTTAATTAGTTTTCTTAAAGCATTACGTTTTAATAAAGTTTACAATAAGCTATCGTTATTGGGAATTAAACAGTTCGTAAATTTAATTTTGTTTTCAAAAGAAAACCTCTCCCATACACACATACAAAAGTTGTGATATAGAATTAATAATTTTAATTGGATACATTTTTATAGTACGTGATTAATGCAATAAAAACTAAATTGATCTTTTGATAACGAATGCAAATTTCCCAGATTTTAACAGCTTGAAAAACTAAGTTAAAGGAACAATCCAGTATATATAACGAATTCTGAAAACTTATTTCAAATGTTGGAAAAGAAAACAATATTGCTTTCTTATTTTTCATTTTGCCAAAAATATACAATTTAAGAACTCTCCCTGAAATTATTACAAACTTAATTACGTAACTGAGTAATTAATTCTTAAAGGAAAATCTATAAATATTTGAAAATTACAAGTTAAAGGAACAATCCAGTATATATATAGAATTCTAAAAACTTATTTCAAATGTTGAAAAAGAAAACAACATTGCCTTCTTATTTTTCATTTTGCCAAAAATATACAATTTGAGAACTCTCCCTGAAATTATTACAAACTTAATTACGTAACTGAGTAATTAATTCTTAAAGGAAAATCTATAAGAATTTGAAAATTACAAGTTAAAGAAACAATCCAGTATATGTATAAAATTCTAAAAACTTTTTTCAAATGTTCAGAAAAACTGTTGTTTTCTTATTTTTCATTTCGCCACAAATATACAATTTAGAAACTCTACCTAAAATTATTGCAAACTTTATTACGTAACTGAGTCATTAATTCTTAAAGGAAAATCTACAAATATTTAAAAATTCCAAGTTCAAGAAATAATCCAATATATGTATGGAATTTCAAAATCTTATTTCAAATGTTTAAAAAAACAATATTGTTTTCTTATTTTTCATTTCGCCCATATGAACAATTTTGAGACTCTACCTGAAGTTATTACAAACTTAATTACGTAACTGAGTAATTAATTCTAAAAGGAAAATCTATGAATATTTAAAAATTTACAATTTATTTCTTAAAAAAACCCTTAAACATTTAATTTTTTTAAGTAAGATACCATGCTTATAAATGTTCCCAAAATCCCCATCTTTGTTGAACTGTGAAGTAAAATGGGCTAGCATTCGGCAAGTAACTGCTTTCACCGAATCTCCATATAAATTACTACTCCTCTTGGCTATTAAGAGTTGGAAACTAGTTACAAAGTTGGCAAAACGATCTCGTAAAATGAGAATATCCGGGAAAGTCTTTAATTATCTCGCACTTTTGGCGCGTATACCACGGATCGCCGAAGTCCCGGCGCTAACCGGAAAGTGTGGTAAATATGGCGTGCAAGGCTAAGATCTGCCGACGCAGTAAAAAGCATCATTACAATTATCTTGACTCAAACGACGTATCCTTCGTCACTTTTAATTAAGTTCCCTTTTTGGGAAAAGGCTCATTCCCCCTATAATCTATTCACTTCGAAGCCTCTGTCGGCTACTGCAGAATTAATATTCTATAATTCTATAGTTGATGATAATTTTTGAATTTGTCTTATTGTAGAATACGATTTGAAGAATGTATTTTAAAAGCAGTTTCGCTGACAAAATGAGTTACTCGCACGTTTTTAATCCAACTGCTGTTATCTAGCATTTCTTTGACATTATTGTAAATTTAATTATTTAATCATTCTTAATGATATATTTTTCCCCAGACTCTTCTGACTTAAATTAGATAATTTAGAATCTAAATTATTAAAGAAACTATTATTACTAATTTAAAATGCTGAAAAATCAAGTAGTTATTGCATGAAATTTCAGGAATTTTAACAAAAATCTTGATTGAATTATGATAAAAAAAATATAACGTTGTTTTAATCAGGAATCATTAAAATTTTTAGCACACTAAAAGTCAAGATCCCACTAAGGGTCACTAAGTCCCAAAGGACAGAAACTTGCCAGAAGGGGCGATATATATGAGAGGGGGGGGTTACCCAGATAAGTTTAAGTAAAACTCATTTTACTACGATTTTGAAACTATTTTTGTTTCATTAAAGGGAGATTAGTCTTCTTGCCTCCCCTGGTAAGCTAATTTAAATATTGCAATTTATTTGTCAATTAGCTAACTTATCATACTTTTATTGAATACTCTTCATTCCAGAAGTGGAATGCACAAAAACTTTTGTCTTAAAGTTAGCCTAGTAATATCTACGCAACCTAAGCGTGATATCTATGGCGATAATATGTAAACCAATTTGTACAAGGAAAAAAAAGAACTAAGAATCATAATGGTAAACAGACATTTATGAATTACTTACTTTCTCTTTGACTGTATGCATTTACTATTGAAAATTGAAGATTGAAAATATCTCATTATCTCCTTCAATTTTGTTTAAAAGACGCATCAAATATATACACAGGGGAGTGAAATTTACGATCAGTACTCATAAGGAACAAAATGGAAATTAAATAATCCAAATGAGAGTGCCGAAATCATTTAACAAATTCTTATGATTGTTAAATATGCATTCTAAGTATTTTGGGGGGGGGATGTTTTTCATTAATCCATTACACTAATCATTTTATTTGTTACAAATTTTATATTTCAATCTATATGTAATATTTATAAAAAAAAGTATTTGTTTAATAATTACGTGAATATTATTTACACAATTATTAGAAATCACGTTCATCAAGAATATAAAATGGTTCTTACTTAGGCTTTAGAAAACGATGGTATTTAAAGTCTGTATGTAAAGTCTGCCTAGTAAACAACCTTGTTATCATTTTGCCTTCACAGAAGAAGTGGCATAAGGCCTAGAAGTTCACGCTGCTAGCGCTCTAAGTAAAGGTCTGATACTAGTTGGATAACTAAGGTAATTTTCGGGCTAATACAGCAGAGCTCCGATCTTCGGGTGAGCGCTTTTATTGGACTGAAACCAATTGGGCTTGTGTCTGTTTTATGAGGTGATTCTGTGTAACTTTGTGCTGATCACACGGGCTCATCCCGAGACTTATCTTTCAAGTGTCTGCCTTATCAATTGTCGATGGTAGGTTAAGCGCCAAACATGGTCAAAAGGGGAAACGAGGAATCAGGGTTCGATTTCGGAGAGGGAACCTGTATATATATATATATATATAATAAATAANTTTATATATATATATATATATATAAATGTGTTAACAGAGTTGTTCTATAATTTGTCTGCTACCGAGAAAATAATTAATATGCCCGTTATTACTACGGAATTTTTTTCTAAATGCCAGCCACTATGTATTTAGTCAATGTGCTCACTAAGATTTTTCGATTAGACATTTGAAATGAGTCAAAGTGGCAATGATGACAGTCATTTGTAAGTTTGAACCGCTTTCATAAGTGTCATGTTGAATACAAAGCACATCTGTGTGATATGAATGGGAATGGATACAATCATATTCATCGAACTGCCTAAAAATGACCACAGCAGGAGGATAATTTCAGAATAAGATGGCAATTGGTGTTGGAGGATTTTTATATGAAGAAAAAAGTACAAAATAAAATAACGGAAGCTGAATCTTCTACAGTTGAACACAAAATTCTATCAGAAGAATTGACTCGATTAGAACGATATTAATTTCCGCCGAGATATTCATGTCCATTAAGCAGCCTTAAAGTATTCGCTTCATCTGCAGGGAGATAATTCACAATTAGATGACAATGGCATTGAATATTTTTATTTAGTACGGAAGAAAAGAGCAGAAGCTAAATTTTCTCCAGTTGAACACAAAATTTAGTAGGCAGTGGAAGTCTAGGGGTTAAAGAATAGGACTCTGGTCGGGATTCGAATCTCGACTCTGCCAAGACCCATGGAATATATGCGAATATGTGCTTGTAAAATTTGCGGAATCGAAAGTCCTGCGGTCAGTCGTTGAGCAATACCATAGGCACAAAGATCTGGGGAAAAAACTCCTTCTAATTCAGATGTCTTAATTTAGGAAGTAGCCTCACGATTGAGTAGTGCTGTCATCTATCCATAGGGTCCTGAGCTAAGACGCATTTTGACCCTTGCAGTGCTATCTCATCAAACGAAAGGTTCACCTTCCTGACTTAATTAACAAAAAGGCTAATGACTGGCAAGCTTGGCTTTTTAAGTGTCATTAAAAACTACAATAACAAACTACACACAGAAGAATCTATACTATTAAATGTATATAAACAATCATAGAGGCAGTTATGTCCATTAAATAGCTTAAAAATAGTCAGCCGCACGGGATACATCCGGAAGAAGATGACAATTGGTATTGAGGGTTAGGATTTAGTACAGAAAGAATGAACAGTCACTATATTAATAGAAAACTAGAAACACTTAACTTTGCAAGCAGATGCCTATACTATTGGATGATAGAGCTCTTATTCTCTGCACTAGGCAATAAAGCCAGAGTTGAATAGGACAGGATTACGACCTTCTCAAAAGAATTTAAACAAATGGGAAATTTATGAAATATTACATGCTAGCAAAAATTGGTAGGTCATGCATATTTAAAAAATATATCCTTTATTTCTGTGTTAAGACAAAATAAGTAACTTATAATAAAGAATTTTTTTTTCAAATTCTATTTGCAACTCATTATTTCAAAGACACTGTCTAACTATATGACGTCGAAACTTCAACCCTGATACAAAACCATGTTAACATGACTTTAACTAAAATATTTTTTTTTTCACTTTTAAATTATTGTGAGAAGTTGACATTAAGATCAATGTTCAAGAATATTCTATATATGAATAAAATAAATATATTAAATTAATGAAATGAATATTGAAAATAAAATTAATAAATATAAGAAATGAAACTTTAATTCTAACTGGGTATACATAAAACATGTATTTTATACAACTGTTGTAAATTATTGTCTTTCCAACTAAATAAATTATATTTAATCTCAAATTAAGTAAATTATAAAACTTTTCTTCTTCCAAATTTTAATTCAGAACATTGCATAACATTAATTCAAATGTGATTCTAGTATTTAATATTCTTCAAGCATAAATCAAAATTTAACTTTAGGTGAAGTTTTAACATTAAACATATTTTCCTTTAATCTGGGGTGCTGCTTTAATTAACATATAAAAGTACACTAACATTTCATCACTGGCAGTAATGGCTGTGCCATTATATAGAGCAAAATTTATTGCAAATGAGAGACAGAGCTAAATTAAAACAAAGACCTCATTTAACTGTTATCACATCGGCCGCTTTTAAAACTGACTCATTACTTTTATAACAAATGTTTAAAATTTCATTACAAGTCTTGACCTCTGCGCAAACACTTGCGCCCCTTAATTAAACTTTCCCTGCACCTTTTCCTCCAGCTAGGTTCTAAAATCTGCCATTTGCGAAATTCTGACTTCTGATTGGTTGCTTAGTTCTACGACGCAAGACGTCATTGATAAAACTCCGCCCCTTCCGAAACTGCCTCATTCTATTCCGGAGACTTCATGAAGGAGAAAATTGTGCATGAAATATTCGGTAAGCAAATTGGATCCGGAATTCGCTTTTGGGAATTTCGAATATATGCTTGAATAGTTTTAGGGATACGTCTGTCCATCAGTACAACTTAACCTGTCCCGAGGCAAGTGCTTATTAACTCGTAATTGTAAAACGTCAATTTGTCCTGGGCCGAATTGGATCAACTAAAATGCCACTGGCAGAATAAGATTTTAAGACCATATTCTAATAACTGCTTTATTCGTAACAGTTTCAATCAAGGGTGGCAGGTAAAACGATTGGTAATAGAATCAGTCAGAATTCGAAAAAAATAATTATTTTTAGTAACCAAATTTAAATATGTATGTCTTTCTTTATAATTATCTCAGGATTGACTCTAAATCTAAAGTATAACGCAACACCTTATCTGTGAAGTTAGCGCTTATTAATTTCAAATTATGCTTATCCCTGAGGAAAAATTTAAAAAGCCGTTCATTATAACTTCATGAACGGTTTTCTAACATGATTTAATATATTTTGAAACTGTCCGCAATATGCTACGGGATGGTAAAGAGGTTAGAGCGTTGGTATCCTTTATGTAGACTTGAAATTTAGTGTTGGCTGAGTCATTTTTCTCTTGTACTTTTTTCTATATTTTAAAAAGAATTATTGCAAAATATTCACAGAAATCTCTTTAAATTTTTTCAATGTGCTTTGGTAATGGTATATGAAAAATTAACAACAAAATATAGTCTTGTAATATATGTTAAAATTGAGTAAACGTGATAAAATTTAGTAATTTTGTGTTACCTAAAGACAAGAAAAAATCATTTAACAGGTCAAATTTGCTATACAGTTTCATATTTTTTAATAAGTGTGTGTTACTAAGAACTATAATTTTGAAAACCAGAATTTCCAGAAATATAATTTTGAGACCATGTATTCCCTTCCATGTAAACAGATAAATTACCAAATGAATGATTTTAAATACCGTATATTTTAAGCTTTAATATCAATTACCAGAAATTGCCATTTCTTTTACTAGAAATGTCAATACCATAATTTAATTTTGCCAGATTTTTTTCTTAGCTATTTTTTTAAATTAATTTATTAATTTTGTTTTTCTCTTCACTACAAAAAGTCCCGGATCTAACTATAGTAAAAAGTACCACACTTTGGGTGCTGCTACTTTTTACCATAGACCATTTTACGGAACCATTAAAAACTTTTTATAATTTTGTGGAACAAGGAATCTGATAAACCATAATTTTTTACAGTAGTATTTACTATAAAACCACTGAATCACTGAAATAAAATAAATATTACTGTATAAATTATGATATAAAATTTTAATTAGAATTAAAAAGGTAAAATTAGATTTTATGATAAAATGGATTTCATGGATGATACGCCCAGGGTGTCAATTTTTTACTGTAAATTGTTCTAGAATTTTTTAACGTGTAAACCACATCTATGAAAATTTGAATAATCACAAAATTGTACCCCATTAGGTCTTATGAAATGGTCAAATCTTTCAAATAATTGAAGTAGATTACACATGCATAAATTTATAAGAAAGAGAAATATCTTATATAATGCGAATATGTGCTTGTAAAATTTGCGGAATNATATATAAAATTGAAAAAATTAAGTTTATTTAAGTTAGTAAGTATAAAGTTCAAATAAAAAAGATAACACACAAATTAAACTCATTATATTTAATTTTTCAAAATATTTTGTTGTTGTGATTTTTATAAGTTTATTTTATGAAAATAATATTGTAATGTTTTCAGAAAAAAATATTTTTTAAAAAGAATCACGTTTGCAACTTACTCTGTTTAAGAGAATTCAATAAACTTTAAACTTATTTCATAGAAACAGGAATAAAATTTATTCTAAAAATCCCAATAAAAAATTGTCCTCCATAAAAGTAAAAAGTGTCTCTGAAATGAAAGAATTTTCATCTATGCTTAATGAGTTTTTTTACTCTTTTTCGTGCTCTTATTTCAGTTTCTATTTTTACATTAATGCTAAATTTCTACTTTAAATAAATGTACCATGAACTCAGTTTTGTATTTTGTATTATTAAATTTTAAAGGTTCAACGTCGAATGATATTTTTATTATACATTCTAACATTTCTAAGCAACTTCTACACACCATTAACTTTAATGCTTGAGTCTTACGAAATTTAATTCTGTAAAAACATCTGAAGCGAAAGTATAGAAAGTGTAATTTAAAATTATTTTGTTTTCTTTTGCTGCGTTGCATTTAATTTAAATTTCTAAATATAAGTGTTGTGGAATGTTTATTTCTTAAAGCTGTTGGAAAAAATTAATTTTTGAAACATTTAGTCGTAAAGAAATGTCTTCAAAATAAATTAATAATTTTTTTTTTTAACTTTTAATAATAAAAAAGTCTTTTTATTTTTTTAAGAATGACTGAATGTTTAATTTGAACACAATAAATAAATCTGATATTAATATCAAAATAAATGCTGACAATTATTTTTAAACTTAACAGACCATTAAGTAAAAAAAAGTTTTAAATAAGACGAAAATAACGAAATTTTACATTTAATCACTGAGTTATAAGGCAGAAAACGTGCGAAACGCTTTATTATAGAAAAGCAATTTCAGAGTGAATTGAATTAAATTCAAGTTCATAATTATACAACATTTTCAAGAAAACTGAACAAACCGTCTTACCTTATCTAGAATCTTCTGGTAAGTCATACGTCCTTTTCTCTTTTTACAGTAACTTACATTATCATAATATTTCTACAAGATAATTTAATGTATTCATAATATTTTTTAGCATAAAAAATACATGAATTAATAATTCTGCTTTGTTTGTTTTAAACCGGCTAAATATAGAAACGTATTTGTTTACGAATTAATTTGGAGCTTAGTGCCTGTACTTAAGACTATCTATAATTGGAAGTGCGGTGGTCCTTAATGGTAAATAGAAGCAATTTATACAATGTAGTTCATTCTAATTTAATTGTTCATTCACTTCTTAATTGTGCTATTTATTCTAACTGATTGTAATGAGATGCAGAGAGGTAAATTGAAATAGCTTACAATAAAGTTAGTCCTATTGAAACATTTTATTAAGAATCTATAAGTTTTGTCTATTACTTATGTTTGTAATTTATTACGTGAGGGATCTGCTGATTAAGCTTCAATTTTTTTTTACTTTCAACATAGTAATTCATTGATCTAAAAGGATACATAAAATATTCAACATTTTGCTATTTTTTAACGAAATTATATATTTATTTAAAAGATACAGGAAACTACCTAAAAACCATAAAACACAACAACAGTTATATTAATATTTAGTGATGAAAAATCCTATAAGTTAATAATGTGATTGTTTTATTGAGAAATTATTGAAAAATAAAAACACTAAGTTATTGTTTTTAAATCTGAAAATATTAAGTTAATCAAAACTACGAGTTTATCAGTAATTAACTAACATACATTTGTAATTAGCAACCATTTACTATTTAATCAAGATATTGCATTGAATTATGAATTAGTTTTAACTATGAACAACTATTTTGAATTAAAAAAAATGTAACTTTATATATTGCTTTCAAGAAAGGTTGGAAAAAGTTTAAAATATATATTCATAAATAATTTTATTGCAAGAAAGTAAACAAAGAAATATTTTATGTTAGAGTTTACATAAAATCAGTTGAGAAACAAGGGAGCTTTTTTGAACGAAAATATGTTTTCACATCACTAATCCTTAATAATTTTAAAATGCATTATCTAGAATATCGTGATCTAAAATAAATTTATCGAATAATTTTTTTTAAAAAAACAATCCGAACGCAGCACAAAAGAATGTGATATTACATGAATATCACAACTTTGCATTTAATTTTAAACAACGTGACTGCAATAAATTCCTTTAAAATTGTTATGCTTGAAAATATTCTAGGAAAAATGTAACGAAAAGGAAGTTAAGCAAATATATTTTGGACAGTTTCGCATTCTATGGGTATCATAAAAAGTATCAGAATAAGCAAAGAAAAATTTTACGACTTTTTTTTCCATTTATTATACGGGATGAGATTTTGAAGTATACGGTGCGCAACCAAAACCATAACGTTTATTCACTCAATTTTTGACTGAATCATGTATATCAGCACATTTGAATGAACGCCTTTTAAAATATTGTTATTTACTTTGTCAGATTACTCTCAATAAATATTTTTATGACTTTCAATTCAATAAATCAAAGGTTATATATATATATATATATATATATATAAGATCAAACAATGCGGCATTGGAATAACTTTTTTCAAACACTAAGACGTTTGAAACTTTTGGAGCTCGATTGACTTCTATTTTCACAAACTGTGGCTTTACTGCTTGTTAAAAGTTTGCATCATTTTCTTTAATTTGCATTGAAGTTGCTGATTGAAGACAAAACTTTAATTTCACAAATGACTGTTCTACTGACTATCAGCATTTACAAAATTTATAATTTATAGTGCAACATTTTAAAATAAACCCTGTAATACACAACTAAACCACAGAAGTGTTTTAAATTTAGACCACAGAAACGTTTTTAATTTTAAGCTTAGAAACTTCTTGAATGTATTATATTGCTTACAGAAAGTGTAGGGTGATAAAAAGAAAGTATAATTAGAGAAATAAAATATATCTCTAAAATGCCTCAAAACAAATTTTTCTTTCACCAAGTTACAAAGTTAATTACAAAGCTCATTAAAAAGCTACTATCTGAAAAGTTTCGAGTTGATATTTCTTTTATATAAAACCATTCCAACTGGAAGTACTTGCTAAGGTGAATATTAATTTTATTCTCACATTGTGCCATATTATTACTGAAAATGGTGACTATTTTAAAAACATAATTTTACAGCTTTTCCACGATGAATTACTTTACAAACAAATTAAATACTTTAAGGCATTAAATAATTTTCCCAGTATTCGTAAAGTCCTACCGAAACTAAGTTCAAATTTAAGCCTAATTTACGTATTCTTTCTTCATTTAACGTAGCCACCCTTCCCAAATAATCATCATACTCCTTAGCACATTTGTTAGTATTTTGGACATACAATACCGTGATGAAATAAATAAAGTACGAAAAACAAGCAAATATAAATCTCAAAAACAGGGGCATTTCAGATTAATCTCTATATTCATGAGATTTTAGAATTGCGTGTTTACAGTGTTTCCAATGCTAAAAATTATCAAACTACTTTTATGGCTTTTCAACAAATAGCCATTATTATCCATTGCAACGGTGACTTTCAGCAAATCGCATATATTTAAGTGGTTACTAAGCTATCAGGGAAAGCTATTTTAACTCTTTCCACGATTTCGAAACTTAAAGGCGCATATTTTTGCTCGTGACTCAGGAAATAAATATTTTAAGTATTTATACATAGCAGACCAGAACTCGAAGTATATTCAAAATGTACGTTTCGGTTAGGGTAGGAAACAGAGTGATCATTATTCTTTTCTTTTTATCTGAACATTCGAAATGTCTTTTTTATTCTGAAAACGGAATTCGTAACGAAAAAGAACTGCCGAAAATGGACTCATTTCTTTTCCTTTATCCGTGTGCGACCCCTAAGGGAGTGAAATAAGTATTTTGCCCATTTTCCATAATATTACGATAAGCTGTTGTGGGGTAGGGAAAGTACAGCCCCAGGCTATGCTGAGAAAGTTAAGGTTTGCCAGCTTTAAAAGCAATTTCGATTTTCGTTTGGTGTTCTAAATCGTGACGATGGATGATTCTTTCCTCTTCCTTTGCTTTTCTACATCGTATTCAAAAGATATACAGATTCAGGATTAACATTTACTCTTTCTTTATTTGCGTAATTTATGAATTTTGCGCTATAAAAGTAAGTGAATGCTTGAGAGTTTGGAGGACTCCAAGTTTTTTTTTTCTTCTCAGAGCTATGTGGATTTATAAAGTAGAAGAAATATTTTATTTTTAAGAATGCAATTCAAAAACAGTTTGCCTTTTCTGATGTATATTCGTTTGTCAGATAAATGTAGAAATAAATATATAAATAACAGGTTTTCTCTTAAATTAATTTTTTTAAATTAATTTTTAACAATTTTATTAGTCAGAATTATATTGTACAACCATAAATTTCAATGAAAATAAATTCTATCAGTTTTGATAAGAAATTCAATTTTCGGCTGCTGTTCAAAACCACAGGAAGTGGTATTTCTCACACGCATTCTTTTTTTTTATCTTTCATATATCAAAATCTAATGGTATAAAAAATCATGTTAGTCTGTTGCAAGTCGGGAAATTATAACTTCATACAGTAAAACGAAAGTTAAGGCTTTATTGTCTTAAAAGCAATTTCGATTTTTGTTCGGTGTTCCGAATCATAGCGATAAATTATTCCTTCCTGTTTTTTATTTTTTTATTTATAATTTTTTTTTTACTCCTTTTGTTATTTTTTACTTTTCGATGTCGTCTTCAATAGATATGCAAATTCATATTTAATGTCTTAGGGCGTGATTCAGTCTTAAATGCACCCTTATTGGAGTTTGGAAAGCTGGTGTAGGTGTTATTTCCTTTTGTGTAAGAATAGATTTCAATTTTTACTGTGTGTTTAATGTTATTTAAGGTGGTAACTTTTGATTGGAAGCGAAATCTTGTGACTTTCCTCAATAATGAATGTCTGAAAAAAATATTACTTATTCAAGGTTCAAAGAAGTTTTTACTTAAATGAATTTTCCAATGTTTTAATCTTTTGCACTTTTTAAGTTGCGATATACTTCGTAACTAAAAAGTTTTTTGGCGCTCAGTGTTGTATTTTTATATACACATTTCGTATGATATACTTTTAAATATCGACATAAATCTTTGGCATGTTTATCTACTTTTTTGCATAAACAATTTTCGTTCAGTCTGAAATATACGTTTTCTTTTAAATATTAAAATATCGCTAATAACATGGTCATTTCTTAAATTTAAAACATAGCTTTTACTTTGTTTTTAGTACACAATTATAACACTTAAAAGTGTATAAAAAATTTCATTTTAAATATTTTTAGAGTGTTAAGGGTAGTTTCAAAAAATGGCAATTTGAACCGAATGTTTTCTCAAAATTTCAGGAAAGGAAAACATTTCATCGAAAAACAATTTTTAATGCTACAACGCAAACAAAATAACATTTTAATTATTAGTCATTTTTTGCAAAAAAAAAACATAGTCGAAAGTGTCGGATTACCTCAAATTAATCAATAATTCTTCGTAATTTATTATTTATAAAATGTAGCAAAATATATAAGCTGCTATGCACTCTAACAGAAAGAATTGACATTAAAAAATGAGCTATGACGCAATCAATAAATATAATTTGTCTATATAGTTGACCTTTTCTGTATGCTCTAATCTTGACAACATTTCTGAATGATTGATTAGACTAGAATTTCTTACGCTAACATAAAAAAAGAAACTATTTTCTTATCTTAAATAGACAGGAGAAAGCCTTACGTCATTAGATAGTTTTTCTTTTCTTCTTTCTTTTATTTTCTATTATAAAGCTTCACGAAAATCTTAGTAACCTGGTGCATTTAAAAATGCTTTAAAATAATCATGCATTTAAAAATATAAATTTTGTAATTAAATGTAAGTTTTTTGTAACCTTTCATGAATAGATTACTGTTAGGTTAATGTAACACTAGAACAGATTAAAATATTTTTAATACAGAACTATTGGTTAAAAAAATTTAGATAAACATAGGAACGTATAGTCATGTGCTTAATTGAAACTTCACTATTTTAATGCTACGTAGTTTTCAATAAATGTAAATTTAAATTTATCATCAGCTTCTATATAAATTACATTCTGTGCACTCCCTGAACTTATAGAAGTTCTAATTTCGATGAATGGAAACTAGGAATATATGTTTTAAGCTGTTGAAGATACATTTAATCAATGCAAGTACTGGAGAAAAGCACTTTACCCAATGTAAATTGTAATTCTAATCAAACAATGTATTCTCAGCAGATAATGAATACCATTCTAAGGCTACTTTCTGATGTTTATTTGTAAGATTATTTCCATTAATATATGTTTTATATTTTAAAATTTGTAATGTAGTATTAGCATTTCTCAGTTACATAATAATTTACATTTTCAGTATTTTTTTTTCTTCATTACTCTAACATTAGATACTTTAGTTCATAACATTTAAATCATAACAAATCTCTTTTCCTGTGTAGTTTTGTCTTAGCTATTTAAAATCTTAATTTTTAATTTAATACGCTTGAATTTGAACAGACAGATAAAAACTTGACTTTTTTTTTGCTTTGTACAAAATATGAATAGTTAAAAATGAATTGAAAACAAATAGACATAATCAGTAAATATGCAGCTTTTCTTCAAATTAAAAAGTAAATTCAAATGGTAATAATTTCTAATTTTTCCACTCTTTCCCTTAATCATTCATTTAATAAGAAATAATATATCGAAATGTAACTTTTCAGTTTTTCTATTTGTCGCATAAAAAGCAAATAATTTTAATCTGAGACTTCGATTTCGATAAAAGAGTGTGATTTAGTATTACAAAATATTTGGCTAATACCCGTCTATTTACTTAGTTAATAAATGATCGAATAATATAATACTGATAATAATGATCTAAAAGAAACGGTTTTAATTTTTCTTTTGGTCTGATAAAGGACATAAGTCTTATGGAGACGGTAATCGTCATATAGTGGTGTTTGAAGTATTTGTCTCCAGGAAAATGAATAAAATCGTTTATTTAAAAAAATTGATTTATTAAAGTAAGAATCAGTAATTTTAAAATTGCCATATTTAAAATACACAAATCATAAAGAAAAGAAAATCCCCCAAAGGGATCAAATCTAAATACTCTCCCACCTCGAGAGCGTGAATGATATTTTAACGGTTGGGATTTAGAGGGCCGCAAAGGAACCCCAAGTCACCACAAATTTTGAAATTGAAAGTGAATTTATTCCTAACGAACACTGAAACATGCAGAGGATATCCCAAATTGGCGAATTATTTAAAGATAACATAGCCAAAATGAAGCCAACCCCGCATAATCAATACTAAGTGTGAAAATACCTTGGCGATCGCGAATAGCCAACTAAGACTGTGAGAATTATTATAACCATGTAAATGAAATATATTTGCAGTAAGAAATTAATAATAAGGAGTTATAAATTGATTTTCGTTTTCGATTAGGTGTGACAGTGAATTAATGAGTCTACATCACTATTGAAATAAAAAGTCTGTCGTTACATTGATAAAGATTAAATTAATGATAAAATTTAAATATAATTCGATTAATATGATTAGAAAGGTAAGTTTAAGTGATTAAAAATATTTCAAAAGGTAGGAAATATGTAAAGCTAATTGTGGTATTTCAAGCCTCAATAGGATTGATGCATCTATCTTTGAAACACATTCCAATTTGGCAATACTGTCAATTAGGTTAATTACCCCTAATTTCCCCAAAAATTGCAAAATGTATATGAATATTTATTCAATTTCTCTAACTATTCCATAAAGAAAACATGGTCAAAATTTTAAAAGCTTGCTATTTAGCATTATCGTCAATTTACCCTTCAATTAAACGGAAAATATCGAAATAAAATTTTTTCTCTTTCTCTATTTATCATTTGGATAACACATGTTCTTTTTGTGGTATCGCTTGATATTTCGCAAATCACTTCAACATAATTGGAAAATATTTGAAGTCTTAAGATTTCAGTTTAGATGAATTCATATGTTCCACGATGTACCCGCGAAGAGTAAACCCATGTCTAGTGAATTCATCATGAATCCGTTTCATACATTACAGATTAATGTCAGGAGAATAATGGTAAATCTGAATTGACTCGACTTCGGATGAATTTTTGAGTAATCCACTTTAGGTGAAGCTATTGTGAATCTAATTCACTTGATCCAAAAATAAATTCCCTTTCTGCTTAACCTATGATGATCTTTGCTTCTGATAAGGATTTGAAATCATCAGGAACTGCTAAAAATTTGACTGATTTATGTTCAAATGCAAAATAAAGTTAAATTGAAAAAAGCTTAAAAATATTCTATTTCTTTAGTTTCATTTAATACAATTTTATCGCAGTTACATTAATCAATATAATGCGGAGCTTTGATGCCAGAATTACTTCTTAGTCAACAATGGCAGTAGAAATTGTTTTCGAGTTACAGAACCTATCTCAAGAGCTAAGAAAACAGTGTGTTCCATCTCTTTCTTTACCTTTCAATTTAACCACTCAGGGAAGTTTTAGGATCTTGAATAGGGACATAAAAGATTAGTTTAACACCTTAGCAAAATTCGGTTGTGTTAAAGATACGGAAAATCTTAAGAGTGTACAAATTATATTTGTGTTAATATAGTTTATCATAAAAACTCCATACCTTTATTAAAAAGAGGATAGAACTTGTGCTGAGAGTATGAAGTTTAAACTCAAAGTATAAGCTTTATGAACTGTGAAGTTTAATTTTAAAATATACTATCAATTAAAACTTTAAAACAGCATAATAAACATTTGTACATAAGAATAATAATAACAATAAAAGTAAAATGACAAGTTTGCCTGCTTTTTTGTGTTTCTCTTATAGCTCCAGAACCATTTGTGTAAGCGTCCTGAAATTTAGACAGTGGGGGAAAGGGGCAAGTTCTGCCCCCAACCCTAAAATCCACTCAAAATTTAGATTATTTGATAGGATTGTTCGAATAGATTGTTTGAGTGAAGCTTTAAAATCGGATTTTTTTCCATTGGTTTAAAACTAGGCATTGATAAATTTTAAACAACAGATGATCCTGTTTTTTTCCATATCTTTTAACGATTACATCAGGGATGTCTTATAGCCCATAATTTTCATTATAAAAAAGAGTTTATTGCTAGTTCTTTGGCATTTAATTATTTTTATTGGTTAGGATAAACCCAATGGTCAACTTGAACATGGTAGCATAAACGTTTTACGTCAACAAATTAGTAATCCTAAATTTATCTGAAGCTACGTGTTTTTTTTTGTTTATATTTATTGTTTAAAAATGGGTTTTTATAAAGCTAGCTAATTTAAAGTCAACGAGATTTTTATAGAAAATATTATGAATGAACTAAAATACAAAACTATTGGAAAAATAGTAACTATTATTGGCACCAATGACGGATTAATTTCAGTAGGGGAGAGTGGGGTCAATTGTAACAGGGTACGATTGTAACAGAGCAAAAATTTCGACTGTCGGGTTCTAGATTTGGTTCCTAGGTGGCGCACAAGGTGTATTTAACAAATCTACATGTACACCCCTGATGGCAACCATTTTTATGTACTTTTGAAAGAGTTACATCACAAAAGATATTTTCACGCCACGCAAGTACTTTTTTTGGTATTAGAATATTATATTGTAACAAAGTAATTTTGTTTAAACAAATAAAAATTAGTAACCGAATATGTAAGTGGACACCTTAATTAACATTTCAATAAAAAAAAAATTAGTTTTGCTAATTAACTAGCATTGTTTTTAACAAATGAAGCTGAAATGGCGTCTTGGGGACAATTGTAACAATAAGTAAAGGGACGATTGTAACAGCTGAAAATAAATAATCTTATGTTTACAAACCATTACTTAACTCTTTAAGAACCACCAATAGTTTCCTATATCATTTATATTATGTTGCATGTGCATTATTTTATTTGTCACCTTTCACAGCATAAATTAAAATTTTTAACCCCTTAAAGTTAAAAGTTTAACCCTTTAGGTCTCTGCTCATTATTATTTTTACTCCTAAAATATCACTACTATTTTGATCAATAAAAAAATATATCACAACTATGATAATATGTATAATTAACTATGTTTTAGTTGAATTTATGAACTGTTACAATTGACCCCGTAAGTGGGGACAATTGTAACAAGTGCACGACTGTCAAAAATTGTTAATAACTAATATAATAATATTTAAAATCAGGTATTTATTTTTCTTCTAGTAGAGGATAGTCTACTTTACACGACTGCCAATAAATACTAATAATATATTGCATTTTTTGTTAGTTAAAAATAGTTAAGTAAAAAATGTTACAATTGACCCCACTCTCCCCTAATGTGTATTAATTGATGTCGTGCATTGATTAATGGCAGATAGCTGAATGGCCAACGTGAACGTAGTTTTTTATGCAGACTACGTTAGCAAGTTGATCTTTTAAATGTTATTTGAAGCCATTTTTTTCTTTGTTTTATTGATGCGCTTTTAAAGCGTACGCAAATGAAATTGCAAGAAAAAAATTAAGGGAAAAAAGTTATTTGTTAAGAAGTACCATAAAAAAACTTTTGTTGGCATAAATGATACTTTAATAATTTTATTAATAGGTGTTTATTATTGTTAATGTGGTATAGGTATTTTATGGCCCCCTGAAAGTGATAAATACACGAGAAATTCACTCGTTTGATGCAAATCTAGACTATCATGAGCCGACTATATGAAAGCAATATACCAAATGATAATGATATTGTGTATAGTTAATATTTATTTAGATGAGCTGAATATTAGAAACGTGTTTTGTTAAACATAATAACTTAAAGTCACCAAAAAGACTAACAATTAATAGTAAATAAATTTGGAATTGTTCTTTTGACTTTTTTAATTGTGTCGGGACACATCTTTTAGTTTTGTGAATGTATTCGTGGAGGTTTTGACAATTTACTTCTTTCTTTACGAACAACAGATTTTTGGCCAGTATATAGTAAACTATTAAGATTGAAAGAATTTTTTTCAACAGCTTTCTTTCCCACTTCATTAATTTTAAATACTTTCTAAACCTATACGCAATACGTATTAGATATTTTTAAAAAAAATGACGAGTAGTTTTTTAAAAGCAACAGTTCTACGTTTTTATGAAAAATAAAATAAATTTTTGGACATTATAGAAGGTTTTTGCATAATAAAACTTCACAGTAAAATATTTTTTCTATGTTTCTGAAGTCTTCAGTTTATATTTGTTTTAATAATAAAGACTTGACGGTTATGTAAAAATTTTTTGCTTAAGAGACTATTAACTAAGTTATTAGTACTTGAGGGAGCAAAGGCAAAACCATGTGCAAAAAATTATGTACCATTCATTTTTCAAATAAAATGATTGGTAGGAAAAATGCAACAGATATAAATGCTAAATTAAAAAAAAAGAACAAAAACTTTTTAGTCTTAAACTTGCATCTCACTGTTCTTATAAAATAAACTATTTAGTAGTTTCTGCTTATCCATTTTCCTTTACAAGACAATTATTTTTAAATTATCTCGAAAGCAAACAATAATCAACCATGAGTCTTTGACAAGTTGTCACTTGAGTCCTGGTCAAAAAAAATTTTTTTTTCATGCGAGAAACTTCTCCCTCCATTAATCCTCCGTTTTTTTTGGTCAATTTCTTAATTCCCGTCTCAAAGAAAAAAAGCTGGTGGTTAAATAAAAATTTTACTAACTTTTTCATAAATTAATATTTCGCTTTAATAGTGTATGTTGCTTATAAAAAGACAACAAAGCATACAAATTCAAAACGAATGTTCATCTTTTAATAGGTTGAAAAATATAAAGTATATAATAAATTCAAATGATTTTTTCCAATTACATACTACAAAATAAAATGAAAGTTAAAAAGTATTAAGTTCCTGCTCAACTATATTCCCATAAGAAAAATATCACGATATTTCTTAGCGAAATAAAATCTGAAACATCAGAATTTTAAAGAAAAACTAGCAAAATGTTTCTTCACTTTTAAACCCACACATTACATATAATTCTCAACCAATCAATTATTTAATAGTTTCTGCTTATCCATCACCCTATACTATGCAATTTATTTTAAATTCTCTCGCATGGCGACAATCGGCAAATAGCATGACTCTTCGACGAGTTGACACTAGAGCCCCATTTGATAAATGGTCTCATACATTTCGAACTTGTGGCCTCTCCCTGCATTGAATGGGAATATTGAATAGGTTCCCTGCGCGGAAACCTTTACAGCCTACCACTAAAAGCGAAGGCCGTTTGTCAAGTTCTTGCTGTTGACAGCGACCAGCACAATATTCGGTTTGAAAATGGATGAATGTTTTGGAAAATACTTGAATAAAGGGCGAAGTATGTTTTGCAAAATGTGTCTCCCTTTGGCGATGTCGTTTATCGTTACGGATAAGACTCTTAAGAGCTACACGGAGAGACATCATTTGAAAGATATCGAGAGGTTGTTATAAAAGCGATGGAATTCTATACACTGGTCATACTTCGATAATGATTCCTGCAAATGACAAGGAGTGATTTTCAGTTTATAGTTGGTAGAGTGTTTAATGAGTTCGAAAAGAGTTAAAATATATAAATCTGAGTTTTTACTTATTTAGAGCTATAGAAACTACCGAGACTAATGCTTAAAAAGTATGTTATAGCAAAATATTTGTTTAATATATAACTTAAAGTGTAAGTTATTATATTTTTGGCGAAAATGTACAAATTCGGAGCATGTTTCATGTACGCAAATTTTTTTGAAAAAAAGAGATAATTTAAAATGAGACACAATAGAATGAACGAATGAGTATAAAAAAGAGAATAGAAAAAATACGAAATCGAAATAATTTTAAGAATTTATTACAAACATTTAAGTGTAATTTTCAAATTTGTCCTTTAAATAATAGCACAACATTGACAAATTTTCACGTTAACAATTTTCCACTTCTTGATGAAAGACGTGTTTACCAAGGGGGATATATTTTGAGTAACTATTTCTAATGCGGTGAAACAAGAAATTTTTATGCATTCTAAATTGTATTTTACAATATTCTTCACAGAAAATTCAGAAGAAAGGACATTTTTATAAATTAAATATACCTAATACTTTCAGTCTTAACTTTAAGAAGAATTTGCATATTTGAAGGATATTTCCTCCACACAATTCATTTCTATTATGAATCATCTAATTATCAATCAATCGTCTTGGCCATAGATGGCTCCACTGGAAAACAAGAACAATCGCATCCCTCTATCTTAACAGGCATACGCCAACAACAATAACAATCGTCTAATTGACGAAAGCATCAGGATTCTTGTAAATAAGTACATTTAAAAAGCAAGCGAGTTTTCTGAAATTGAAGGTGGAATGGAAGGATAATCATTATTTCAATAAACTTATATTAACACTGAAAAAAAAGTAAAGTATGTCCAAAACTACCAGAATATGGTAAATTTTTCCACATTTCTGGCTCTATGGGAACACCAAAATGCTCGGCAATTTTTATCGATGTGGTTGGGTAATGATTTGAAAACATTAACAAGGAAATATCGTTTCATAATATGTAATCAAATTTGGTAAAATTTGATAATTTTATTACGATACCTTAGAAACCCTTTATTCTGTTAAATTTAATCTTTAGTTTTGTAATACTTACAAAATATGTGGTATTAATGTGTTAGAATTGTAATTTTGATAACCAGATTTTTCTGTAACCGTTGCCATTCGAATGGAACTATCTGAAACTATCCAATCAATAGTTTGTCCCGCAGTGGACTGATCGTTAAGACACGATTCCCAGCAGATCACCGAAGTCAAGCATCACTCGCTACGGTCAGTATGCGGGAGGGTGACTACTTGGATCAGTCTGCGTAGGGACCGAGGGTGTGCGGTATTGGTTCTCGTTAAACTGTGCTACCGTAAAGTGCTCGACTTCGCGCGCAGGTCGTCGGGCTACCGAAGCGGGGGTGCCATCCCCTCCGCAGAGGATCAAAATTGTGATGGCATGTCTTCGGATCATCCTCCGGGATATTTCCCAGACCGTCGCCAATAGCCCATTGTGCAGCACTAGTGCGTCGTAAATTAACAACAACAACAACAACCAATCAATAGTTTAAATACCATATATTTTCTTTTATTAACCATAATTGTGATTTCGCTACCAAAAATGTCACTGTGGTAGTTTTGCCAGATTTGTTTTCCTACGTGAAGTATTTATTTTATTTTATATTTAATCTATTGATTTGAATTAAGACAATTCCGGAAGTCAAAACAGAAATTGAATTAAGAAATTTTTTTAAAACCTGATTTGAATTTTGCAATACTTATTACTTTTAATGATCGATTGTCGAAGTGATAATTGAAGTGATGAAAATAATTCGTTTGTCTAAGCGATGATAACGGTTGCTTCTTTGATGCTCTATGAGATTTTTATCAAGGCTGATTTTGAGGGTATTGCAGCATTTTTGCCAGAGAAAATAAAATGACATAGTAGAGCGCTTTAAATTCTTTAGTATAGTAAGACAAAAATGAACAAAGTGACCTAACAATCCATTTCAAAAATTCACGATAGCAATAAAAATATTATATATTTTTCTAAAATGCGTTATTTCTTATGCCGATAGTCTTTGCAAAGCAACCTCAATAATTGGAAATAATCACGATGATTAAATGTATAACACTGTCATTATATCATTAATAGGTTGCCAGCAAGATGATCAAAATCATAGAACAGAATGAAAGTTATTTGACTGATTGAAGGACATTTTTTGTATAGAAAACATTGAGTTTTATGCGACACTAAAAAACGGGAATCATTTTCTTGACAGCCCAATATATTTATGTAATTTAGATTTGAAACTTCATAAAAGTCGTTTTTTTCGTTTTTGACAGTGTTTATAAATATTATTGAAATAATACCGGTGGGGTTAATATTGTAAGCAAATTTTTTATTCTATTCATAGAGATAATTTTCTTACAAAGATAATCGTTTTACGAAGACAAAATGTTTTGTTAACGTAGCTGACTTAGCGTAGTTTTCGCGGCTTAGTTTAATTCTTTTAGTATTTATGAATGCAATAAATAGTAGCAATTGTAGCTTTCACTAAACTAACTTTGCATTGTAACTTGTAATACAGTGGTATTTTTTTCTAAATATTTAACAATGAAATTCTTAATAAGAAACTGAACTGCAAGAAGACTCAGTCATTTCAATTTAGAAATTATTAAACCCGTTTTAACTTTTATAAGTTAAATGCGATGAATTTCGTTAAAATGGTATGTTTTTTTCAATGCTTAAATAACCAATATTTTTGCAGAATTTTTTTTCTCAAATCAATTTTTTAAAACCATGATAATATACTATACTATTCTAATTAGATATAATAAACTATAGTATAAAACAATGTAGTTTAATGTTCAACTATGTAGTTAAGAGAACAATTTTTTAAATTTAAAACGTTTCCCGCAACAAAGAAAAATTATATAAGTTTAGAAAAATCGATATGCAAACTTAATTTATTTACTTATCGATCACTGTATTTAAAAGAAATAAAAAGCTTTTGCTATTGATTATCAATCATAAGCGGGCACGTAATTATGGCGTCAAGCGGTTTAGTCAAATTTTTGAAATGGGTAATGACTCTCATGGTAACATGCTGACGATATTCATTGGAGGGAATGCAAAGGAAATTGCCTTCGTTTATTAAGTAAAAATAAAATGGGAAACTAAAAGATAATGATTAGAAAGCCAGTTAATAGGGGAAAACTGTTTCCGAAAGATTGAGCCTTCAGGGATATAAAAACAAACTAAATTAATGAAAAATAAATTCTCCGATTTATAAATATTTTTCTTAAAATAAAATATGCATTAAAATAGTTTTCTTAATGCAATTAAGTAATTTTAAAAGAATATTAATTGTTTAAAAATATAATAGATAACTATTATACGTGTTATGATAAAGAATTGAATCTAAGATTGTGCTTATTTAATTATTCTGTCGGTGAGAAAATTAGTGAAAAATTGCAGTTACAGTATAGAAACAAAACAAAAAATATAGATTTTATTATTATTATACTTCAATAGTTTCATCTTTTATTCCTTCCTATTTAATCATGCAATCTCACTTTCATGTAGCAAATTCATTTTTATTGCTTGCCCGCAATAAATTTATTGATTTGTTTCTAATGTAGCATTGAAGAAGAAAATTGTAGTTTGTAATTTTTTTGAAAGTAAGCTTATAATTAAATGTTTAAGCTAAAATCAGAATTTCTAACGGAAAAATATATATTTCATTGTTCTAACTTTCTAGTTTTTTCTGCTAAATTTTTCCCTTTTTTTTCGTTAAATTTGTAGAGTCTTTTTTCTATAATTCGATTATATGACTTGTCAGTTGTGCACACAGTAAAAAATTCCTGATTAAAGTACGGTAAAAAGTACCAGAACTTTGGGTGCATCATCCGCAAAATTCATTTCACCTAAAAATTCCTTTTTACCGTTACATACCGTTATTTTTAGAGTAATATTTAATTGTATGTAAAACTATTTAATTGTATGTAATACTATTGTATGTAAAAACGATGGCTTATCAGATTATTTGTTCTATGACTTTTACCGGAAATTCTTAGCAGTGCATCAACATCATAATCATAATCATACATTTAGTATGATTATGATTATGATCATAATCATAATCATAATCATTCATCAGTAATCATACATTTAGAATATGTATTTCAGAAATTTTTTTGAATAATGTAAGTAGGCGCTATTTTCTATTTTATTTATTTATTTCTTGAGGTAAGCCTGCAGTAAATATATAAGCTAACAATAGAAATTAAATCATACAATATCAATAATACATTCCCACTATTTATACAGAAAATTTTATTCATTTTATTTTTTATTGTTCTTTTGATTTATTATGTTGCTACTTACAGAATTTGGGGTGATTCAAAAAAATTCATTTCCTTAAAAATATGATTTTACTAAACCTAACGGAAATAAATATAACTGCTTCTGCTATGTATTGCGTTTTAAAAATCTTAACGTAAAAACATTTTATTATAAAGAAAAATTTCTTCCGAAATAACTATGTTAAAAATTTATATCTTTTAAATATATATAAATATCTATCTATATCACAAAATAATTAAAAACAAATTACACATATTCTTTCAAATATATGCGAACTGCGGAATACTTTAATGCGATTTCAGCTTAAAGATTAATTAATAAATAGCTAATGTATAAGTTAGTACTTGTAAACAACAGGGATGAATTTGACACTACTTTTTAAATGCAATGTACCTTATTATCAGTGAGTTTTAAAATCTAGACACAGCTCAAAATGCGTGTTTGCAGAAATGGACAAATCACGAAATGTATGTTTACGAAAATAGACGCATCTCAAAATGCGTTCTTACGAAAGTTTATAGAGATTAGAAGATGTCTGTACAAAAATGGACACGGCAAAAAATGCGTCTTTTAAATTTTCAACTCAAATTTAACAGTAAAGAGATGAAATATATGCTTACTTTTCCTTACTTATTTAACACTATGCATAATCTTCAAGGGGAAAAGTCCCCGACTTCAGGGTAGGGTTGGCAATGTATATCACGGTTGTAACTTTTCTAGAGATGGCTTCGAATTCAGAACTCTAAACGACATAGTGAGTTTTAAGACTCTAAAGCAAATAGATGATATCACACTACGAAATCACATAGATTCATTAGTTTTTTTTTAAAAAAAGATGAAAAATACTCTTAAAATAAGTTAGAAAAATGGAATTAAATGCTATATTCATTTTTTAAACAGTTATGTCGATTTATTTAAGCATACATTTTGTGTTGAATTCATTTTCGTAAACATATATTTTGAGCTATGCCCATTTTCGTAAAGAAGTATTTTGAATTTGTCCATTTTCGTAAATGTAAATTTTGAGCAGTCTCCATTCTTTTAAACATATATTTTGAGCTGTATCCTTTTTCGTTAATACGCATTTCATGATCTGCCAAGATTTAAAAACTCATCAACGTTTTGTTTTTCCTTCTATGCAACTAAGAATATAAGATTGACATTTTTAACTTGAGCAGTTTACTTATTCTTTAATTTTATGACGAAATATTTTTTTGCGAATAAGCAAAAGTTTGAAATAAAACATAGCAAAACTATTAAAGGAACCAAAATTATGTTCCCGAACATTCCGTTTATAACCGTAAAAATTTGCGTGAAATAAAAACATAAAGCGTTAATACTATCGTAAAACACCACCGAAATTTCAATTAAATTTTCTCATCTGCTTTGTGCTTAAACTTGATGAAGCGGATCGGCTGATGTATTGATATGTTTGAGATGTTCATAAACTCCGAAACACGAAAAGAGCTATCTATATGGAAATTCTATCGTGAAAGCGTTGTGTTTTATAACTGACGTTGGCAAGAATGGACACGCAAGAACGGCACTTAAAGATTCAAAAGGGTTTGATCTAGAGAATATTGTAGGAAAAGAGTTTTAAACTCTTCCTAAACGTAAAGGAAAAAGTGCTTAAAATGGTTTGTAAATACATCTATTTTGAAATCATTTAGGAAACTGGGAATAATAGCGTTTAATAACCTTTACGACCTTCATATAAATTAAAATAACCTTTATAAATAATATTATAGATGTTCAGGATCTAACTTACGTAACAAGATATGTATGAACTGGTTATAAAACATAGTTTCATAATTAGTTTATGCCTGAATTTCTTTAATAAAAACATGAAATATTAAATTTGCATACATTAGTTTAAAGACTGGAAATGCTTAAAATAGTTTTGAAATGTTTCTAACTTGGCATCGTGCTAATAATAGCGTTTAATAACTTGCTCTAGTCGCATATAAATTAAAATAATCTTTATTAAAAATAAGATTAATGTTTTAGGATTTAGTATACACAAAATAAGAAATGTTTTTACACTGATTGCAAAACATGATTTTTTTTAATGACTTCATGCACAAATTTCTAAGTTTTAATAAAAACGCAAATATTATCATTACATAAATTAGTTTTAACATTACAATTGTATAAAATAGCCTAAAAGTGTTTTTAATGAAACATTGTTTTGAAAATGTTTTAAATATCGTTTAACGACTTGTTCTAAGCTGACGTGATATAAAGCATTCTTTGTAAATCACACATACACTTAAAAATTATTTAAAAACAATCCTAATAAAGGTTTTAATCAACTTTTGTACAACTTTTTTATTAACAACATAATTTTTGCTTCGGAAAAATTGTTAACATTACATTAATTAGTCCTACAATATAAAACTCTTAAAATGCATTTTTCTAGATATATTTTTTTAATTTTAATATGAAATTCATTAAATTTATTTCGTACACTTCGTATTAGATGCAAGAAATAAGACGTATTTAAGTAAAAATTGAAATGTTGAGTTTTTGTTACTACCTTTTCATTAACTACATGGCAAGAGAAGGAGTAAAATTACAGTCATTTGTAGATTTAGTAAATAATTTAGTAAATAAGATTATTTTTAGTTTTGACATCTGCATGAATTGTTTAAATTTATATAAAAAATAAAAGGTAGCTTTAAGAGCTCCCAAATCATTTAATTTAGTACGTTATCGATACAAAATAATTAATGTAGACAATCTTTAGAATTTTTGTTAATCTCTTAATGACATGAATTTTAATTATTCTATATATATTTATACTGCAATTGCATGGTATATAATTTAGTACTAATAAATATAATTCAATATATATAATTCAATATATATAATCCACTTTAAGCAACTGTATACATCATGAATATTTTAAATGCATATATTACCATTTCACTCGGTTTCAGAATTGAATAAAAGTTGCTTAACATCAATACTTTCTTCAGGCCAACTTACCTATAAATATATAAAAATAGCATTTATTAATATGCTTGTCTTTATAAGTCTTTATTAATATGTTTATTGTATATTTGTCTTTTTTAGATATAGCCACATAAAATATAATTAAAATAAATATTTGAATGAATGACAAGATTTTTTATTAAAATATTTTATTTCAAAAGTGTAAGAACGGGTAAATCTAAAAATTTTAATCTATTTTCAGTTCATCTTTTTACGTATATATGTGTAAACATAATCCATTTCTTCACAATTCAAATTAATTTCTACCATCTATTTAAACCAATGCGTAAGTTAACCTCAACATAAAATACTCGACTATTACGAGATGATAGTCATCTGCCATTTCTTTCTTACAATGAAGGTGATAGTATATCTTTCGATGGGCAGATAGTAGTTCACTTCTATTGACCTATTCAAGAGTTCTGAATGTCCTATACATATTTAAAAACATTTTATGCTACGTTATTCTAAATCGTATTATAAGTAACCTAATTTAATCGTAACTAAATTTTCTTTAAAAGAAACGTAAACTGTTTGATACTAAATTTTGGCACATGGAAATATTTAATTACTTGTTCTTAAAGCAATATGTTGATTAAAATTCCCGTATACTGTGGATAATTTTTCGATTTTTTACATCCATTTTATATTTATTGCTGTTACAAAAATTAGGTTTCTAGTACACTGGTGGACAAAATTAAGAGATGGAAAGCATTTTCGCACATTTCTATGACGCTATATTCTTCTGTGACGCACATTTCTATGATGCTATGACGCTATTTCAGGACGGTTATTGATATGGAGGGAACCTGGATCCCGATACCATCCCAGCAACATTATCGAAAGGGGCCATTATGCAGGCGGAGGACTCATGGTTTGGGCAGGGATCATGCAAGATACGCACACACCACTCCATGCGTTTGACAATGGTTCCGTGAATGCCCAGAGGTACAGGCAGGGGGTCCTAGAGTCCTATGTGCGTCTTTTCAGAGGCGCTGTTGGCCCTGAGTTCATTTTTATGGACGACAATGCGTGACCACATAGGGCTCTCATGGTTGATGAGTATCTGGAAAGCGAGGATATTCAACGAATGGATTGGCCAGCCAAATCCCCTGACCTGAATCCTATTGAACATGCTTGGGATGCTCTTGGGAGAGCTATTGCGATGCGCCAACTCCCCCCCAGAACCATTCTGGAGTTAAAAATTGCTCTGGTGGAAGAATGGGAGGGTCTTCCACAAGTCCTCCTTAACTCCCTTATTAACAGCATGCATACTCGTTGTGCATGCTGTCTGTCTGTCAGGGGTGACCATACACCATACTAGAGGCAACACACACTGTACAAGCCTCACTTTTATTGTCATCTTTTATCCTTAAGTTCAGACTACATTGGATTTATTGGCAATAGGTCTTGCCAGTGAATGGCACTTTCATTTTTGTTTTGCATACTTTATTATCATGGAATAAGCTATATCCATACCAAATTTCATTTATTTATATTCAGTATTTTTTTAGATATTTGGGAAAATGTCTTCCATCTCTTAATTTTATCGACCAGTGTACAAAAAAAATTTCACTTAATGTCTACTGATACCTAAATGGACTGTAGAGTTTTCTTTGAATTATGTTAATCTTTTATTGTTTAATTAATTGTATTTTGTGCCAAAAGTTTAATTCATGTGATAATTTATTACTCAAAACTTTTATTTGTGCTACAGTGATGGCTTTTTTTAATCCAATAGTTCTATTAATCTTGTCAGAAAATGTTTTTAACATTTGATATTTAGACTATTTACTCATAAAAATTAAAAATAAGTAAATTTGTAGTAAATTGATAGTTTATCGCATTTGCATGTTAATATTTCTATTTGAAAATTCATGATATTTAAGACATTTTAATTAACTAATTTATTCTCTATTTTAAGTTCTTTAAAATTCAATCTCGTTTCCATTAATTTAAAGCAAATAAAGCTTTTTAATAATAAAATGGTTTTTAGAAATATATATTCTATAATTTGTAAATAACTTTAATAATTTCTTAGGAAAAATAGAAAAAAATATTTAATTTAAAATTCTTATGTTAGAGAGTTTTAATATCTTGCCTTAGCATTTTGAATTCTGTGTAAGTTATATTTCCATTATGTCAGTCTGCTAAAAAACAGAATTTAAAATCTGTCTAAAGCATCGAACATTAACTTTTACATTTATTTCTTTATATAGAGAAATAGCCACAATAAATTTTGAAGGTTACCGAAAACCGTAAAATAGTACAAGTGTTTTTATCGGTTTCAGAGATGCTAAGCTTTAAACCTCGGACTGAAGCAGTTTTATTTCTTTTTTGTTGAGAGTTCCTTTTTATTTTTCAACCCATCAAATTCTAAGCTTCGGTAAAAGAAAGACATTTCTGAAAGTAGACATTTCTGAACACAGTTTTTCTTCAATATTTTTATTTATCCTAAAGGATCACAACCTCAATTGCAAAGAAACGTTTTTGAATTTTATTAGTTAAAAAAAGTTGCATAAATAGTTTTAAAAAAATTATAAGAATGCCTTAGCATTAATACATCTTTTTTCAACGTATAATGAAATATACATAATTATCACGTGAGTAAATAAATATCCTTCATTCAATGAAAGGAAAATTAAGCATGAAATTATTTGAATCTTTTTAGCAAGACACGATATAAAATAAACGTGTTTTTATGATATATGCTTCGAGGTAAGAAATTTTTCTGATAGCAATTTTCTTATCTAAGAAGTAAAAACAGGCATCACATTTCGGGTATAAATTTGCGTTTAAATCAATCAAAGTTTAAAACTACTTTGAAATAGATTCATTTACGCGTACTAGTTCCTTACCTTTAAGTCTATTTGCAAAATTCAACTCGAATACTGAAGAATAAAATCTCAGATACTTATCTTTCTGATAACATTTTTACAATATATCCTTTAAAAAAAATCATTTTATAAATTTAGTGATTAAAACTAATTTTACATTTTCTTTATCAATACTGCAATTTTTAAATTGAAAATTGAAAAAAAGACAATATTTTTTTGAGGTATATTTATGTTATAAAAGGTGCCTTTTGATTTTGAAATCATTTCTAGTCTCTGGAATTTAAATAAATATGATAATAAAAGATATAAATGCATCAAAAGCATTGTTTTGAATAAATGAACTCTTTTTCATCTCCTTCAAAAGCATATTATAAAAATATGATAATTATTTAGGAGATAATATCCAGAACGAGAGTTTTCTTCTTACGTTTCTTCTTTAATGTTAGCTGCAATGATAGTTTTTTACTGGTCCGTTTCTTATTCTCTATAAGAGCGGGAAAAAAAAACAATGATGCTTATAAGATAAGATTTAAATTTTTTGTAGGACTCCAGATAGAAGGACTCCAGATCCCTTAAAACTACTGATATATGCGAGCAAAGCAAAAAAATTACATTTCCGGTTATATCTTGGGGTCCATCCAGCAGGGCTTGAGAAAAAAGGCAATCGATGTACAGCGCTGACCATATTACCACCATCATACTGTTTAACATGAAATTGGGGAGCCTTAATCTCCATTACCCCTAGCTTACAGTGGACTGTTGGACGAATACGTTTCTTATGTTTTTAACGTTTACTGAATGCTTCAAAATATAAATATAAAAACAAAAATGTTGTGAAAGCAATAATGTGTTAATGTAAAATGTTTAACGTATTTGAATGCAATAATTTCAAGAATAATACTTATTATAAAGTTAAAACATACATTTGCTGTAAATCTATTGTTTCATACATACTCATATTCAAGATTTAAAAAAAAGCATGTAGAATTATCTGGGCTTAATATACACTATCAATGTTTTTACTCGCACAATAACTCAATGGAAGTATAGTTAATTATACCATATCACTCCCCGTAGAGAAACAAGATATACTATATAATTTCACAGGAAATGAAACCCTTTTAGCAGAGTAATATATGTTAATTTTTTTTCTTTCTCAACCCCGAGCCAATCTAGCCAGTTCCCCCCTGAGAACAAAAACTATTGATATTCTCTGGAGCCATTTTCATCACAATTTATTTCTTCTTTATTATAAGCTGTAATGACGGTTCTTCGTTGCAGCGTTTTTTTTTCCTATAAGAGCGTAGAAACCAATATGGTTGATGGCGAAGACTCGAAATTCTTCATAGGACTCTAGCTGGAAGTGGATTGGCCCATAAAATAACTGAGAAATAAAAATAGCATAAAGGCAGAGAGTAAAAGAAGAAAAGAGGAACTATTTTATGTCCGGAAATGTTATGGGGTGTTAGGAAAGTCATAAATTGGGATTACTTATGAGATCTAAAAAACTTTACCCTCATTCAGTATGGTACGATTTTTATAGTTTTGATAGTTCAGAGCATTGAAGCTAAAACCAGACTCCCCTTAAGTAACTTTTAGACTAGATTATTTTGATAACCTACGTTATTAAACCACTTGCTGCCAAGAGAAATTTCGATATTTTTGTGGGTGTTATAAGGTTGCTTCATACTTTGAATAATGAAACCTCAAATAGTGAGGAAATATGTCACTGCATAAAGAGCCATGTTCAAAATTTGATTTGCAAACTTAATCTGAGCATAAAAGTTTACTAGCCTTTCATTAAACGTGCATATTAATTAAAGGAATTATTTATGTAGTAAAGGAGAGTAAAATAGTTAAAAGAAACAATAAAATAAAAGGAGGAAATACATAAAGTTCAGTTTATTTGTTATAGTTGTTTGGTACCAAAGAAAAATTTAAAAAAAAAGAATAGAGAAGCAATTATTATAAGAAATTCTTTTTTCTGAATCATGATTTCTCCAACTACTGTGAAATTGTAGTTCCCTTTAAGGACACATGCATGTGATCTCTTACCCTCTTCACTCTGTGCAAAAATTTAGTTTTGTGTATTTGCATATCACACTCACAGATTTAAATGTTTTTACTCTTAAAGGTTTTTAATTGCAGTTACATGCGTATACCAAATAGCAACTGTATTAATAACTGGATTTTAAACTTTAAATTTAACTAAGAAGTTGTTTTTTTTTTAGCTTTTCCAATTGCAGTTTTACCTTTTCCGTTTGCAATTTTAGTTTTTCAAGAATTTAACACAACTGATACAAAAAAAGAATCCCAAAAAGGCCGTTAACTAATGTATTAACATGATGAATAAAAAAGTTTGAATGCGTAGAAGAAAGGTTGTTTTTTATTAATTAAATAAATAAAATTAATTTGAATCAGCTTTATATTGCTGAACAAGCTGTATTATACATCATTAACAGAACTTATTTTTATATCTAATTTGCTATATTTGTGAATAATTTAGCCATTTGTATTTTATAAAGTGAGATAGTGCAAAACAGTGCGTTTTACAGCCTTCCGATAGAGGTTAACACCAATATTTTAAGTGATGTTATGCATATTTTTGCAATATCAAATATACAAAATTTCGCAATAACAAAACTATAAATTGTTGTAGAATATTTTTCTCTATTATTGTTGATTAATTTTTTTGTTATATTAAACAAGAAAAATTTTTTTTAAGGTACTTAAGTACGACATTTGTGCATAATTCAACCATTTCTATTTTCCGAAAATGTAATATTAAAATACTACATCTTCTTCATTTTTCCGAAGAAACCTTACATTGATACTTCAAGTGCGTCAATACATATTTTTCGCAACGTCAAAAATATGATGAACAAGAAAAGTTTCGCTATTATTGCTGCCAATAAATAAGGATGAAGAAAAAATATCTTGAAATAGGGGATAAGGAAATACATGAAATAAAACTAAACTTTTTCACCCATGGTCCCGAATAAATATGGAAGACCAAATCAAAGTGTCAACGATTCCGAGCACAACTGCTTGGAAAAAAAAGACTAAAAATAATAAATGATGGAATGGAAAAGGAGAAAAGAATGAATCGTGACACTTGAACTAGTGTCCACATATCTTGACCGAAGATATTGAGTATTATAGGACCTAGTAACAGTAGCTTTTGAACTTTGGATAACATCAAGTACAGGTATTGCAATTCATTTCTCAACAGCATTTCTTTTTTAAAGCTCTGTTAAGTTTGGGACATTGCTTTTTTGATTTTTTATATAATAATAGAAATATTTTAAATTCTTTGGATTGAATTTTCATTTTATTGCCAGTAAAAAAAGGAAGAAAGAATTCTTTAAAATTCTTATATATACATCTATATATATAT